>NC_040033.1:690042-990042 GCF_000972845.2 Larimichthys crocea
GGACCGGAGGTGCACCAAAGTTCCTATAGTGTAAGCACGAGAATACAAGTGAACAGTCATGGCAGGGGGACACAGTAATGGAACCAAGGCGGCAGAGATTTGAAAATAGAAAATCCAAACAAAAGCAAGGGAACATGGGAACCAGGAACAGCAAAACACAGAGAAACCAAAAACAAGGGGCTTCCGTGGGGAAAAGAGAAGAAGACAGAAAGGAGAGGCGCGGGGTCTGTGGTTAGAATCGCAGTCTGCCAGACAAGAACTGGAAACCGGATACGAATAGAAGTGGATGCCAACAGTGGGCGGAAAGAAATGACGATACTCGAAAAGCAAAACACACACACACACAAACACAGCTGAGCTAAATGGTGAATCATAGGGAGGAGGGTTGTAAAGTGGTGATGGGTGGGGGAAGGAGGTGTCCCCACATTCACAGCAGAAAGAACGGACTGAGCGAACGCAGAGGCCAGGAGACTGTTTTACAACCCACCGTTTACAAATTACCTGATCACTTCAAGAGCATGACGCATGCTGTCCTCCGTCTTTCTATGCATGTGTGTGCAAGAAATTTCTGCGAAAGGATGCAGTTCCGTCAGTCCTGGAGGAGTTATGAACTTATTTTCCTCTCTTGTCCGAGATTAATGACAAAATCTTACCCGTAATCTTGGTCTTTGGAGTAAATATGAAGCTACATGACGTAATAAGTATGGTATAGGTTTTGGGGGTTGGGTTTGCAGTAGCTCTGTGCAGAAAAGTAAATGAATAAAAACTCTGCCGTGTGCATCCACCCCAGCCCCCGATGAGCAAATGTAGGCGGAGAAGGCGAGATACGTTTGATGACGACAGCAGTGTGTGCAGGTAGAGACCCTCTAAGAACCAAAGATTGGCCATGATGGAGTAGGGAAGAACACTGGCGTGCCCGTGCAGCCTACTAAAAGAAAACCAAAGACGTATTACAACATATTTGGACAACAGCTCATACAAAAAAAAAAAAATATATATAAGATATATTAATATATATATATATTAGATTTATACACCCGGAGCCTGAAAAGTTGGGACCCTATGTAAAATTAAAATCACCATCCATCCTACTAGGGTCTGGGTTGATTTTGAAGCTTACCAAGGCGGACTCAGACCGAGAACGTTGGTGCACCATGGACAATGGGCCAGTTCATGATGTTGACATGATTTCCCCCCAAAACAAAAATTTCTGCTTTCGTCAGTGAAAACTGGATGAGCTGGGCCCAGAATGTGTTGCGATTTTTGGCTTTACAGTATAGCATGGTAGAGTCTTAATTTTGCACTTGTTGTGCAGTTTAGTGATTTTCTGATTTTCCAATCTAGGCCCAGGCAGTGTCCATGTACCCAACTTTTTTGGCAAGCGTGGTTGCAGCCAACAAAGTAAGGTTTGTTTACAAAAAAACTATGACATAAATAGTTTTAATGACAGAATGTAGCAGTCGGAACAGGTAATAGTCGGCCAGACTTTTTATCTGTGGTTGTCAGTCTTTTCCTCCGTCCTACGTATTTATAGCTATCACACACTACCTGCGTGTTCAGTGTCCATGCCTCCCAACTAGTTTGTTTATGGCAGCGGTTGTTGCAGGCAGCATAAATTTAAGTTTGTTATACACAAAAAAAAAAAACATAAGGAATAAAGTGTTTAATAGACAATGACCTGTATCAGTCTGAGACATTTAATATGCTCCTCGTTTTAAATTTAAAACGAGGAGCATATTAAATGTCTCAAGACTGATTACAGTATTGTCTATTCAAACCTTCTTTCTTTCATCGTTTTTTTTTTTTTTGTGTTATAACAAACTTAAATTTGATGCTTTTGCCTGCCACCGCTGCCCTAAACCTAGTTGGGGTGGGCATGGACACTGAACACGCAGGTAGTGTGTGATAGCTATATATATTTTTTTTTTTTTTTGTATGTGCTGTTGTCATTATGTATGTAATACAGTCTGTTGTTGTTATTTTAGGTGGGCTGCAAGGCCAGCCTAGTGTTCTTCCACTACTCCATCATGGCCAACTTCTTCTGGCTGCTGATAGAGGGTCTCTACCTGCACACACTGCTGCTCGTCATCCACAACGTCTCCATTCGCCTCTCCGCCTACATGCTCATCGGCTGGGGTAGGATGCACCACGACAGGAGTTTTTATTTCATTTTATTTTATGCACAGATATACTGCAACACAACCCCCAAACCTTATACCATACTTACCTACGTCATGTAGCTTCATATTTACTACAAAGACACAAGATACGGGTAGATTTTGTCATCTAACTCTCGACAAGAGAGAAAATAAGTTCATAACTTTCCTCTCAGGACTGAGCGAACTGCATCATTTCTGCAGAAACATTTCTTGCACACACATGCACAGACAGACGGACGGACAGACAGTGCGTCATGCTCTTGAAGTGGATCAGTGTAATTTGTAAAAGGTCGGGTTGTAAACAGTCTCCTGGCCTCTGCGTTCGCTCAGTTCCGTTCTGTCTCTGCTGCTGCCATGTGACACCTCCTTCCACCATCCATCACCACTTTACCAACACTTCCTCCCTAATGCATCACCATTTAGCTCCAGCTGTGTTTGTGTGTGTGTGTGTTTGGAGACGTCATTTTTCCTGCATGGCACCTCATGAGGATGTTCTGTGTCTGGCAGACTGAGAATCTAAACAGACTCGCTCTCCTCTGTCTCTCAGGAATCCCTTTTGTTTTCATGGTTGCGTGGATCATCTGTAGGATAAACCTGGAGGACATAAGGTGAGACTGCACGACTGTAAAATGAAGGGAGACTGTCAGCCTCTTGTGGTTTTTATTAGTACTGCAGCCAGGATTAGAAAGTGATAAAGTTACACTTCTTTATGATGTCAGGCGTCACATTTCTCACACCGAACAAAATAACCCTAAAGAATAACATGTGGAAAGGAATCTTTTATTCTTTGTTGACTCTTTTTGTTCTCCCAGTTTAAGATGCACTGCTTAAACTAAGACTAACTAAGACTGACTGGTTTCCAGTAGAGATTTGAGGCAGCTGATTATCTTTCCTATAAACCAAACCGACATTATAAAAATATAAAAAGCTCACTGACTTATTCTCTTCTTCTCAGGTGTTGGGAGATCAATGACAACCCCATCCCCAACAGATTGATCAACTGGCCCATCACGGCATGTGTCATTGTGAGTTTTGTACAATCATTTCATTATAGTGCGGTTAGAATTTTTCATGTCATGACTCCTTTTTTAATTTTATTTTACTGCTAAAGTAATTTTTATCAACTAAAGAACATTTTACACTTTTTCATTTATCAGCTTAGTATGACATGCCAGTGTTTACAGTCTGAAAGCTGCTCAGTCAGAGGTGAAACACCTGAAAGCAAAGTTAAGTCTCAGATAAGATAAGCGTGTTTGGCAGCATCGCCATCCTGAACTTTACTTCTCTCCAAGTTTGCTGCTTGTTTCTATGTTAACCAGCAACATGTTTGTGTTGAGTCAGTTTGATACTTTTGTACCTTGAAACGTTGGACTTTTTCTAGATGTAATGTTTCACAGGTTTTGGATCTGACTGTCTCTCTGCTTTGTGTTTCTCTACAAGATCAGCTTCATTCTGTTCATCAGCATCATCCGGATCCTGGTACAGAAACTGCGCTGCACTGATGTCGGAGGAAATGAGCAGTCACAGTATAGGTACACTCCCAGAACACCATGACATATTTCACTTCTTCCTTTCATGATTGTGTCCTGATGCTGACCTTAGACTTTCTACTCTGTCGTATGATTTTAATGGATCTGCTTAACGGTGACTTCTTATTTTATCTTGTGTGTTTTCTCTAGCCGTCTGGCTAAGTCCACCCTCCTGTTGATCCCTCTGTTCGGGATCAACTACGTAGTGTTCGCCTACATGATGGAGCCGACTAACAAAAACATGGAACGCATCAAGATCTTTTTTGAACTCGCCCTCGGATCCTTCCAGGTAACATACGGCAGGTTTCACTTCTTACATGCGAATGTCATTTTATGTCAGAGTTGTTTTTTTAATCTTTCTTTCACTAACAAGGACCACGCCCGTACAGATGGAGTTTAAACATGTTTATTACAAGTGACATTCGGGAAGCATGGGTGATATGCAACGGGAGGGTTTAGGGAAAGAGGGGGTTAGAGGGTTTGAGGGTTTGAGGGATGGAGGGATGAGGGTTGGAGGATGAGGGATGTTAGGGTGAGGGATGAAGGGAGGGAGGAAGGGATGACCATCGGCAGAGTGGTCCTGAGTTTGACCGGAAAAATCCTGGAAGGAACCTGGGGGGATGGAGATGAGAAAAGGGGAGACGAAGCAAGAAAGAGGGTATGGGGGGATGGGATGTGACAGCGGCGTCAAAGAAGGAGTGGAAGGAAAAGGAGTGCTTAAGTACGTGGAGAACGGAAATTGAGTACGAGGCGTGGCCGTTATTCCCGAACCCAGTTTATAAAAACTCCATTAATCAGTAACAGTGTGTATTTGTGTGTTTCAGGGTCTAATTGTGGCCGTCCTTTATTGTTTCCTCAACAGCGAGGTGAGTCCACACACACACACACACAGAATTCTGAAAATTAAATCCTCGGCTTTACTTCGCAGACGCTGAACTCTTTGCTTTGTTTGTGTGTGAAAAGGTCCAGAGCGAGTTGAGGAGGACGTGGAGGAGTTTATCGCTCAAGCGTTACGTGGGGCGGGACTACAGGCTGCACGCCATGTCGGTCAGCCGTAACGGCACTGAACACTCCGCTCAGTTTCCCAGGAACTCCCGAGCTCAGTCCATCCTGCAGACTGAGATCACCATGCTCTGACCACGGACAGAGGCGATCTGTTTTTGGAAAAACACTCCGAACTGATGCTCATATCAAGAGTGACTGCGTACGGTCACTCAAAGACACTTTTACAGACATATCGTTTTTCTACTGCAGGGATTGAACCTGGACTTCCTGTTGGACTGTGTTCGTCACTTGAACTCATAAATCAGTTGAAATCATGCAGAACAGAGACCTGCATCAAATATCGGTTCTTCCTTTCACACCATTAAACATTATAAAAAATATTATATTATAATAAATATTTCCAGTTGTTGCATATTTCTGGGAGACAGCTGAATGTTTCATGTTGCTATACTGAAGACGACCATTACCTTTGATAAGTTTTAATCAGTTTTGTGCCACAGATATTTTATACAGCTGCATGATTTTTGATTTTCTTTGGGGTTAATATCTTGTTTTTAGATGAACACGCTCCAAATTTACCACAAAGACCAAAAGCAATAATCAATGTATTTGAAATATGTTATAAAATTTGATTAATAACCAAAGTTACACATTATGACAATCATAGGCTTGTGATTATTTATTGTTATTTTTTGAATTATAGTGGATCCAAAGAAGCAGACCAGGCAGACATGACGTCACGTCCATTTCATGTTAGATTCACCTGAACTGTCGGAGTCGTGACTGTGTGGCTTTAATTACAGGGAGTGTCAAAAAGGGAAGATAATATTCATAGCTGTGTTTTAATTAGTGTATAATCAACTGAAAATAAGAATCATATTTTTTAGTTTGTTTGTTTTTTTCCCCTGGCTCCTACAGTAGCCCAGAGCAGACAGACACTATCGTCATTTTTGTGCTTTTTTACCAAGACCACTGTAGCTTCTTCTTCACGGGAAGGAGAGGGTGAGGCGAGGAGGTTGCAATAAGCTAGATACTCACTGAATCTTCTTTGCAACCTGTTAGATTCAAATGTCTACCAGCTGTGACAACTTTAAGAAAAGATTCATGTTTTTTTTAAGACTTGTTTCAGTATATTTCAAATATTTTCAACAGCTTGAACTGGTAAAATTATCCAGTAGCTCACAAGAAAAAAAAAAACGTTCTGCTTGCCGTTCCTGGTGAATCATCTCACGCCTCAGATTTAGGCCATGGCCACACATGGGTGAATTTGCAGGATTTCTTACGTGTACAGTTTCAACTTAGAGAGCATCGACCAACAACAAAGACCGAACGTGCTCATTCGCTTTGGTAGGCGATGGTAATTTCTCTGTATTTGCAGTGTGTGATCGTATACGTGGGACCATTGCTGGGGTCCCGACCCACATGTTGGGAACTACTGTCCTTAACAGAGTTCAGGAAACATACAGGTTACTGTAGCTCACGTAAATCGTGATTATCCATCTTTTCTGTTCGTTGTGTGTTTTTGTGACAAATTGAGGGCTTTTCTGTTATTTTCAATTTTGTACTGATGTTTTTGAATTGGTCTTGGATTTAAGTGTTTCCCTCCAGGGTATGAAGCTATAGACCAGTATTCCTCAGTACAAGAGAATCATTGCCTTTAAGTGAAGTAAATGAAAGAATAAATTATGGTCAGAGTATATTTTTAACAGGCAAGGTTATCCATTACGGACGAGGATTAGGGCCACATGTCAGAATTCTGAGTTTGAGACCTAATCCTCTTCCGTAATTCATCACATCAGCATCCTGAAATGAAAATTAATGATATGTGACGTTCAGTTTTAAGAATATCAGCAAACTGATACATCAGTCTAACCCTCCGCAACAGTAAACGTGTGACACAAGCAGTCGGCTTACAAACAGCCAACAAAAGAGCCTTGCTTTGTACAAAGAATGATTGTTTTGTATTTTATGTCTTGTCTTTTTTTTTTTTTACACAATTGAGTGTATTAATGTTGGTTATGTACATGAGGCCGAGGGAGACTGAGACATTTGTAATCTTTTGAACACCACTGTAAACCTGTGACTGTGACGTTTTATGTATAAAAGCTTTTATCATAGAGACAGAGTCAGGTTTGTTCTTTCTATTGTGCACTGCACACAGACTTTATGATTGTATAACCTAATGTTTTATAAATATGTCTATGAATTTCTGTTTTTAATGACTCAATATATTGAAATACCTGACGAGATGCGGTGGTGGAGGAAGTATTCAGTATCCATAAAGTAAAAGTACTGATACAAACTCGATGTAAAAATACTCCCATTAAAAACTAAAAATTAGGAAATGTAAAATGTCCTAAATGTTCTATTATTTTATATGTTATTAGAAAATTATGACAAATATATGTTCATCCCATGGCTCAGAACTAAACAGGGACCCAGTGGTTCCATCTGCTTCTACAGACACTTTCTGACCTTATCTAGTGTTTGTGTTTCCATTGGCCAGGAGAAAGCCCATCACTGCTGTTTATCTGCACTTGACAGCTCACAGTGATCCATGCTATGAGAGGTCAGAGGTCAATGAGGAAGAGAGTATGCTGCTCCACTGGTAAATAGAAGAAGACAGACTGAAGTGTGGAACTAATTTATTGTTGAGAGACTTTATTTTCCCCTGGGAGGGTTCATATTTCAGCACGTTGGAGTTATGCAAACATTTCTGAGAGGTGGACGTTATCTTGTTGGTAAAGGTGAAACTCAAAGACAAGAAAGGCTGATACCAGCCAAACCTGAATGGCAACACGCACAGACCAATGACAGCGCATGGTGCATTTATCCAAAGAGTGATGGTGGGAAAGTATTCCTCGTGCATTTAAGGTTATAAATTCTGAATGATCTTTAAGGGCAAAGGTGCTCTGTTTGCACAGATAATTTGATTTCAGGTACAGGCTGTTACGGGAATTTCTAAAGAAAAACCCTTGAATAAGGAAGACTGGATTCAAAGTATCAAAGTTTAAGTTGAATTTATTATTCTTGTACAAGAAGGAGCGTTTTGACAGTGCAACACACAAGAGGGATTACAGAGAAAAGGCTCCTCGAGGAGCTCTAACAGTTGGTTCTTATACATTTTTTTAAATGGGCCATCTCGGATACCTCCCTCACTGATGAGTCTGCTCAGCAGTGAACATTATTATCAGGCTGGACTCGAACGCAGAGGTGACAGAGAGCTGTTTTATTTAGAATAACAAAAAACCCTCGACAGTGAGGCTAAGGCAGGCTATAAAACAGGCCTAAAACTAGGGAAAACCAAAAGTCACTCCAAAGGGAGGAAAAAACTCTAAATTGCGTTATGAAAAATTAACTAAATCAAATTCATTTACAAAAGGAGGAAAATCAAAAGGCTGCAAAACATTATGCATAACTGAATGTCCTCGGGAGGATGAAAAAACAAGTAAACTAAGCTCAATGAAACAAACGGCTATACTAAGAAATTTACAACAAAAAAAAAATCACTCAATCGAGGCAAAAAACAAAGGAACACTCAAGCAACAAGGCTAAGGCTGTGGACAGGCACGAAAGAAGGCTTTGGTGATCAATCATAGGACGAAGCACTTTGGCACAAGACAAAGGGAGGCGCAGACAATATATACACAGGGTAATGGGGAACAGGTGGAAACAATCAGGGCGGGGACACATGAGGAAGGACAAGTGACCTGAAACGAGAGGACAGGTAAATATCAAAATAAAACAGGAAATGACGAGACAGAACAAAAACCCAACTTGTGACAATTATGTATCAAAATTACACTTCACACAGGCCTGTTTCTCACGTCCTTGTCTCTCCTGTCCTTGAACTACTGATCTACAATTATCTCTCCCTGCCATCCTCAGCAAAACACAGTCCAGATAAGGGACGTGCACGAGACATGCAAAAAACAGGAAACACACATTATATGAGTTAAAACATCTTAACCCCAGTATAAATCCTAATGTTTATAACAGGATACAGGATTGGAGGTTCTCCAGTGTGTCCTTGGACCAGGACTGCTGAAGTCTGGAGTCCTGAGGCGCTAACACAGATTGGCTTTTCATAATGGTTGAATCGTGGTTTCTTTTCTTTGGACCGAGTTATTAGTGAATATGACTCGATGTGGTAAGACCAGTGAATCTGTGACTTCTGTGTTAGCTTCTGTTGTTAACATTAAAATGAAAAAATCAAGACAAATCTGTTTTATTTGAGGTGCCTCGTCATTAACCTCAAATGACCTGTTTGGAAATGAGCGTCGCTTTGTTTAATACAAACGATCACGATGTGAGAAACTATAACAAACATTTCCATTGTTAAAGCAGAAAACGGAACTATGTCTGGATTTGTTTCTATGAACCTGTCCCATTGCCATTTGATTCATTGTTAATATAAAAACATTGATTAAAGTTGGATTTTGGTAAAAAGTCAATATTGTGTTTGATCACACACTAACACCAGAACATTTTAATCACTGACATTACATGAAGATACAAACTACATATAGTTCAGTGTCATTATTAGTGATTAAGATTCAGAAGTTTTCTGTTTTAACAATCTGTTGTAATGAACTAGATTCCTCCGTCAGTCTCTGCTGGATGAAGCTCTCCTCTCCACTCCACCTCCCAGTAACATGGCCCAGTCAGAGCTGATGCTGCTGCTTCAACCTCTCTGGATCATCAGGACTCAGCTGACCCTCTCTTAGTCACTCACGGTGTGACATGGGCCACCACCTGATGAGAGAAGCAGACAGACAACAGAATTCATGAACCAGTGTTTACAGAGACTCCCTTCATCAGCTGTCAGTCAGTGATGCAGCACAGCCTGTCACCGTTCTCCTCTCACAGCTTCACTGAGGAAAGCAGCCGCTGAGAAGGTCGGAGGTTTACAGGAAATACTGGATCTGTGCTTTGATACTAACTGTGTTTAGTACAATACTGCTGAGACCAACATGGACTGACTGCAACCCTCTACTGACCTCAGAGTCTGCAAACTGCAGTGTGGACTCTCCACAAGATCAGACAGAGGCTTCACTGCTGAATCCTGCAGGTCGTTGTCAGCCAGATCCAGCTCTGTCAGATGGGAGGGGTTGGACTTCAGAGCTGAGGCCAGAGAAGCACAGCTGATCTCTGACAAACTGCAGCGCCTCAATCTGAATAAAGAATAAATGATGTTGACAAAAATACATTTATAATCCAATCAGATGTCTGTCTGTCTGTCTGTGTGTTCTGAAGAATCAGTATCAACGATCAGATATTATTTGTGTAAACACATTGAAACAGTTCTAAACATTCATTGACTTTAACCACTAACAGAGACATTTTCTACAGTTTCTTTCAGAAACACAAGTCTTTGTGACTGCAGACTAAATTTAATACAACAAACATGAAAATATGAACAAAAGGACATTTACAACTTTATGGATGTAAGTTATGTCTGAACATAAATTAGGTTCACTTGTTAATTAAACATCAGATCTACAATAGTAACAGTAGAGAGTCAGTGAACTGACCTCAGAGTCTTCAGTCTGCAGTGTGGACTCTCCAGAAAATCACACAGCAGCTTCACTCCTGAATCCTGCAGGTCGATGTTTCCACTCAGATCCAGCTCTGTCAGATGGGAGGGGTTGGACTTCAGAGCTGAGGCCAGAGAAGCACAGCTGATCTCTGTCAAACTGCAGCTCCTCAAACTGAATAAAGAATAAATTATGTAACTTTAGAAGACACTGTTCCTGTTTGATATCATTCAATGTTTAATAATCTGTTCAGAGCTGACCAACCGGATGCAGATTCAAAACTGTCAAATACAAGTGACAAAGACCTCTCATTAATATTAATGACAACGTAATGCTAAAGACATCGACAATATTTACAATGTAAAGCATCTTTTGTCTCGTTAATGTCCACAGTGGGAATTTAGAAGTTCCTTTTCAAGTTCCTAAAGGACTTGCTGAACTCAGCACAAATCCCTTGAAATTCTTTAGATGGGTCAAAGTTTGAGGCTACAGCAGTTTTCCTCAACTTCCTTTTTTTCATGTATTTCTGTGGGATAAAATGAGTAACCCTGTGTGACTAACGACTAAATATAATATATAGAAATGTCTATCTCATTAAAAACTACATGGAGTATATCAAATGTTTGGCACCATTTATTTCAAAACATCTTCAGCTTCAATAACATACTTTGATCCAGTGTAAATCTGATATTCATCCTCATATTTGAGGTTTCTTTTTTAAATTTTTTAAAAGAAAATCAACATCAACATCATCATGATAAATATGTGAAATCTATAATGTTGATGTCTTCAAGTCTTGACAGTTTCCCCAGAAAATGTTGTGTCTCCAACTCGAACAGAAAAAAATCTGTGGGGGTTTTCCTTAACATACTAAGTTAGTCAGTCAGTATAAGCATCATATAGCTTCATCAAAATGTTGGAAAAAGGAAATACTGAATAGATTTGTTATACTCTGTTGAAATAGAAAATATTTATTTATTGTATGTATGTATTTTTATTATCATCTATTTAAACAAAAACATGATGGGAATATAAGATGAAAATCCAGAGGTTCACAGTGAATTATCCAGTGTAGATTTTTCTTGTTATATTCAGGTTTGAAATGTGCAGCTCAACATTGAGCTGCCACAGTCAATGGACTAAACCACAGAAGAAGAAAATAGACTTTAGCATTCAGATACTCAGTGTGGATCAGTATAATATCAGCCTGATGTCTGCAGTTTAGTGTCACCACAACTTTCACATCATATTCATCTCAGCACAGAAGTAAAAAATGGTGTCTGACCTGAGAGTCTTCTCAGCACAGAAGTAAAAAATGGTGTCTGACCTGAGAGTCTGCAGTCTGCAGTGTGGACTCTCCAGAAAATCACACAGCAGCTTCACTCCTGAATCCTGCAGGTCATTATAGTTCAGGTCCAGCTCTGTCAGATGGGAGGGGTTGGACTTCAGAGCTGAGGCCAGAGAAACACAGCTGATCTCTGACAAACTGCAGTCCTCCAATCTGAATAAAGAATAAATGATGTTGATAAAAATCCATTTATTATCCAATCAGATGTGTTCAGGTTTGAAATGTGCAGCTCAACATTACTATGTCCTAATCAATGAGCTTTTCTCTAAAATGAGTAGAGTGACTTTGTCATTGTGTTAATTAAACATCAGATCTACAATAGTAACAGAGAGTCAGTGAACTGACCTCAGAGTCTTCAGTCTACAGTGTGGACTCTCCAGAAAATCACACAGCAGCTTCACTCCTGAATCCTGCAGCTTGTTGTAGCTCAGGTCCAGCTCTGTCAGATGGGAGGGGTTGGACTTCAGAGCTGAGGCCAGAGACGCAGAGCTGATCTCTGACAACCTGCAACTCCTCAAACTGAATGAAGAATAAATGACGTTGAGAAAAATATATATATAATCCAATCAGATGTGTTCAGGTTTGAAATGTGCAGCTCAACATTACTATGTCCTAATGAGCTTTTCTCTAAAATGAGTAGAGTGACTTTGTCATTGTGTTATCGTGAATTATCATAATGTCAGCCTTCTACAGACATCATCCAAACGTCAGCACAACATTTATACAGATCAAATACAAATCGACAGAAAACAAAAAAATATTTTTATAACCCAAAAAATTAAAAAACATAAGTCAATGATTTGAATTGAATATGGACCAAAAAAAAAACTACATTAACTACAGTCTGTGAACTGACCTCAGAGTCTGCAGTCTACAGTTTGGACTCTCCAGTCCAACAGACAGTGTCTTCACTCCTGAATCCTGCAGCTTGTTGTAGCTCAGGTCCAGCTCTGTCAGATGGGAGGGGTTGGACTTCAGAGCTGAGGCCACGATTTCACAGTGAGTCGCTGAGAGTTTACAGCCAGAAAGTCTGCGATGACAAACATTACAAAATGTGTTTTTATGAAATCATCATTATTGGTGGAAGCTGTGCACTTCTGTGCACTGCTGCTTCTCTACATCAAAAAAGAAAGAAAACACCTGAATTTCTTTCTGTGAGTAACAGAATATAAGGAAAGACTTCGAAAGAAGACGATGAAACAACTTATTGATGTGCAAGTCTTTGTCTGGTATGACCAGCAGGTTATGATAGCTAATGTCAGTTAATGTTAGTGATTTTTAGATAGATATTGTATATAAGTATAACTTTATCTTATGTCTGTCATTTGAGGCCAAAATGGCTGCTTTAGCAAAAGTTACATAGCTTACTCAACTAAAAAAGAAACAAAAATGATCTACACAACACTTTTAAAAACAGGTTTAGTTTAGTTGAAGTTAAGATAAAAACAGATTACAAAATAGATGAAATACAGTTTGATACAAATACAACTGAGAAAAGCATTTCATTAAGAATAAAAAACAAGGATAAAAATAATATAAAACTGGTTTACCCCACAACCTGCCTGCAGATTTGAAAGGCCAATGTAAAAATAGCAGTTATCATCTGATATCACATTTCTTCCAGTCAAAAAAAAAAAAAAGAACATTGTGCTGATTGTGCTCCATAAAGGTGTAGGACTAATATATGAAAAACAATTCCACAGTGAGTAAAAATGTGTCAGCCTGGTGACAAACTCTAGGTGTATCCTGCCTTTCACACAATGTCAGCTACATATATTTTAATAATAAGAATTTTAGATTGTGAATATCTGAAGAACTAAACTACTAATCTACACTGATTTATAATGTTCATCACATCTGGACTTACTTAGCCTTTCTGCAGTTCCTCACAGCTGGAATCAGTCTCCGTCGTCCCTCCTCTGATGTGTTGTACTTGTTCAGGTCCAACTCATCCAGAACCTCCTCTGACATCTGCAGCATTTCGGCCAGAGCTGAGCAGTGGATCTCAGAGAGTTTCTTCTCTGATCTGTTCTCTGACTTCAGGAACTCTTGGATCTTCTGATGGACTGAGTCATTGTTCATCTCCATCAGACAGTGGAAGATGTTGATGCTTCTGTCAGGAGAGAGATTGTGTATGTTCATCTCCTTCAGGTTGTTGATGGCTCTCTGGGTGCTTTTTGAACTGGTCTTTTTCTGAACCAGCAGGCCTCCTAAGAGTCTCTGGTTGGACTCCAGAGAGAGGCCATGAAGGACACTGTATTGAAGTCTTTCCCAAAGAAATCTCCAGTACATATGTCTCTTGTTGGGGAAACAGTGGAAACAGGTAGACTGCAGCCAGAAACTCCTGAACGCTCAGATGAACAAAGCAGTAGACTGTTTTCTGGAAGATCACACTCTCTCTTTTTGAAGATCTTTGTACAAACCCTGAGTACACCGAGGCCTCTGTGACACCAGACCACACTGCTCCAGGTCTTCTTGGTAGAACATGATGTTTCTTTTTCAGCTGTTCAAACGCCAGCCCCAGCTTCAGAAGAACTTCCCTGTCACCTCCGTCAGCTCCTGTGGACTCGTTCGTCCTTCATCGTACTCTCTTCTCTTCCCTTTGTCTGAACCAGCAGGAAGTGTGAGTACAGGTCAGTCAGGGTCTTGGGAGCGCTCCCCTCCTGGTCTGTGGTCAACATGTGGTCCAGAACTGTAGCAGTGATCCAGCAGAAGACTGGGATCAGACACATGATGTGGAGGCTCCTGGAGGCTTGATGTGTGGAGATGATTCTGCTGGACAGATCTTCTCACTGACTCTCCTCCTGAAGTACTCTCTCCTTCTGAGTGTCAGTGAACCTCGTATTTCTGTTACCTGTCAACACTGAAGGAGGGATCTGATGGCTGCTGCAGGTCGGAAGTTATCCAGATGAGAGCCGAGGGAAGCAGATTCCCCTTGATGAGGCTTGTTCAACAGCACGCTGACTGATGACTCCTGTGTGACATCAGACACGAGCTCTTGTTGTTTGAAATCCAGTGAAAGTCTGCTTTCATCCAGGCCGTCAAAGATGAACAGAAGTTTACAGACAGCGAGCTTCTCTGCTGTGACCTTCTGTAATGTTGGATGGAAAACATGGAGCAGCGTGAGAAGACTGAACCGCTCATCTTGATCAAGTTCAGCTCCCTGAACGAGAGCAGAAACACAGACTGACATCTTGGTTCTCCGAGCCCTCTGCCAGTCCAGAGTGAACTTCAGCACTGAGAAGGTTTTTCCAACGCCAGCGACCGCGTGTCAGAGCGACTCTGATGTGTCTCTGTTGGTCAGGTAAGGCTTTAAAGATGTCGTGGCATTTGATGGGAGTGTCATGGAGGTCTCCTTCTCTGGAAGCTGTCTCAAGCTGCCTCACCTCATGTTGGGTATGAACCTCTTCACTCTGTCCCTCTGTGATGTAGAGCTCAGTGTAGATCCTGTTGAGGAGGGTTCCACTTCCTGTTTCATCACTTCCTTCAGTCACACACGTTCACATCTGGTCTTCAGACTGATCTTATGTTTCATCTAAAACCTCCTGCAGACCACCACTCACTAAAACAGAGAAACAAGTTTGACAAAAGAAAAAGATCAATACAGGAACATATAGAGGAGTAAATGTTATACAAAGTCAAGTTTGGTTAAACATCAGAAATGTTTCTTTTTCTCTCAGCCTCTTTTGTGTTTGGTTTGATTGACAGCAAAGGGCGACAGGCTGAGCTCAGCAGCTCTTCATCTGAACAGCTCGCTGTGGCTGTCCTTCCTCTGTGATACTTAAAATGATCAACAGTCCTGGCTGGTTCCTGCATGTGCCATCAGACCTCTGCAGTTCATCCAGAATGCAAGCAGCCCAGCTGGTCTCCAACCTACCCAAGTTCCCCACACTACACCCCTCTCACTCCCTGTACTGGCTGCTTGAACCTGATTCAACTCTGAAAACTCAAAAAACTAAATGTAGCACTGAAGCTGTTCAGCTCATTGATGAAGCTGATGGACTTTGATGATTCTTCAGTTTTGTGGTTGTTCCACAGGCTGAATGAACCACTGTAAGTCTCTAATAACATAATGTGATGAAATGCAGCAGGTCACATTGTAAAGATGGACAGTTCTTACTTTGGACAGTGCTGGTCTGACTGGCTGTCTGCAGTCCACTCTTGTTCTGGATCTTTCTCCACATGGGGACAGGAGAGTCCCCTGATGAAGCAGACTGGTCCCATATGAGGTGGCAGTGTCGGCAGAACCAGTGTCCACAGCTGGTAGAGACCGATCCTTCAGGACGTCCTGACACAAAACACAGCAGGACGGCTGCTCCTCCAAAGGAACAGACTCCTTCTCTCTCTGTGAAGACATGTCAAGGATCCAAAGTTCATTTGACCTTTTTCTGCCCCTTTATTATCGGCATCAGTCTGCCCATGGATGTTTGTCTTCATCTTCAGGAACAATAATGGTGGAGAGAATCTGAGCTCAAAGGTCCACTTACTAATGTTTTCAACACTTGTTAATCATATAGTACCTTTGAATTTTCTTACCATATTTTACATCGTATTCATTTAAAGAGTAAACTACAAAATATCAAATATTTTCTTAAAGTTCTCAAGTTTATTTCTAAATAAATAAAACAAGATCCTGTAGTTGTGAAACAGAATCGCATCTGTCATCATGAATAAAATCTTTGAGCATTTGTTTTCATCATCAATGCATCATCTTCATCAGGTCAGTTTACAGTAAAAACAGTCTCTTCCTTTTGTGTCTGAGGGTCCAGGTTCATCACTAAGCTAGAGGAAGAAATCTTTGGACCAGTTCACCTCTATAGACAGACAGATGGACGGGAGACTCTGCTCTCTCTGTTGGACTGAATCTGCAAACACCAACATGTTTTATTCAGATCACATGAATCTTTGAGGAATTTGTCCTCTTAGACAGATTACAGCTTTTCAGGTGACTGACAGCTGTCACAGAACTAAGAGGAAGACGGAACAAAGATTTCTATTTTTGTCACAATAAGGAGAAAAAAAAATGGAAGAAAATTGAACATACAACACAAAATCAAGAAAACATGACATCAGCAGAGGTAACTGAAAATAAATGAGTTAGTATCAGTTCTCTTACTTTGTGTCTGAGGTCCAGGTTCATCACTAAGTAGGAGAGACTTTGGACGAGTCACTCTTCATAGACAAACGATGGATCTGGAGACTCTGCTCTGTCCTCCTCTTCCTCCACATGAACATCATCTTCTGGACTTCAGTCAGTCTGAGAGGTGGAAACAGTAACACTGACTGTGAGCTCAAGAACACAGGAATCACAAGAAAAGAAGGTTTGTTCAAGAGTCACAAACAAGACTGAGCGAGCATTAATCAACATGCGCACACTACGCACTTCTGCTCAGTTCACTCAGAATGTAAACAAACTGAACATTTCCCTTTCAGGGCCCCTCCATGTTCTTATCAATCTGCACCACCTGCTTAGTGCTGCTCCGCCTTTCTCCATTTACAGCAAATGACATGACTGTCATGTGTGTGTGTGTGGTGTGGTGCACGGTGCACATGTGCATGTGTGAGTGTTGTGTGCACACAGATCATCTGTTTACCATGATAACTTTATCTGTGTCACCCATGGTTGTCAGCAAACTGAAATAAAATGCGTTTTGATGTGAAAATCTGTTGTGTTTAAGTTTGAACTAAAGTGCTTCAAACTAAATGAACTAAATGTTTTCTTTACAGACTTACAGGGAACACAAACACAGTTCATCACAGTGCTTAGTTTCCTTAACATAATACAGCTTAAATGGCATTTTGACACATAAACCACATTTTAGTGTTTCATATGATTCTGCCCCTGACCTTGATGTCAACACAAAACTTTGGATGGATGAACTGAAACACAACTGACAAACATGAGTGGGTCTCTGAGACAATCAAACTGAACTAAATTATGATTCCATTAAATATTTTTCAGATGAAGATGGAAGGAAAACAATCATATCAGTTCAGTTCGAACAGGGGAAGCAGGGGGAATGATGACATCTGCAGGCAGAAAGCAGGTCAGCAGCAGGAGCTCCAGAAAATGAACAACAAAATATTTACTGTTACCTGTTCTGAGAAACAGCTGATTTGGTGGGAAGGACCAGAACTTCAACTTCTAATTTGATTATTTCATGCTCAAGTCACTGAGATCAAACATCATCATTCATTCATTCATTCATTCATGGTCTCTGCTGCTTTCAAAGGCTGCACAGAGGAATATAAAGCCTCAGTATGAGTCAGCAGCAGCTGGAAATGAGCGACACTCAGAGTCAGAAATAAAACTCTAGTAATCCAGAGAAGAATCAATAATATTTCAGTATTACACACATGCAGGACAACTCTGTAGATTTAAAGTGAGGTTATTCTGTGGTAAATAAATGCTCTGGTACTGACATGTACTGGGAAACCACTTTTTAAAAAAAAAGTTCCCCTTTCCCAGTGTTTGTGAACGCAGCATAACGACAGCTTTTATTTTTAATAAGAGGCGGGAAAAGAGACAAGGAAGACAGGAAGAGAGGACAGCAGAGACTGAGGTTTGGAGGGAAAACACTAAATCCACGTAAGTTTGCAATATTTTTCTTGCTGGTTGTGTTTTAAGTTTAACTCACAGTTAAGGAGTTCTTTTTTTAGCCTCTTCTCCTCTTAGTTCAGATTATGGCTTTTCAAAGTGACTGACAGCTGTCACAGACACTAAGAGGAAGATAACAGGTCATAGAGTTTGGTAAATAATTTGGGTAGAAAACACAAACAGAAAGCAACTGAAATGAAAAAAATCTAATTAATGAGTTAGTCAGCTCAGTCCTTACTTTGTGTCTGAGGGTCCAGGTCATTCATCACTGAAGCCTGGAGGAAGAGATCTTTAGGACTGTTTCTTCATAGACAGACAGCTGGAGATCCGGAGACTCTGCTCTTGTCCTCCTCTTCCTCCACAGAAGCATCCATCTTCTGGACTCAGTCAGTCTGGAGAGGTGAAACAGTAACACTGACGGTGAGCTCAGACACAGGAATCAAGAAAAAGGTTGTTCAACAGTCCCAAACTTTGCAGAATTTTGCAGACTGCGTATGAACAAACAGACTTTGTGTCGACAGATGAATCAAACTGTTGAGTTCATTACAACTTTCTTTCCTTTCTCAGCAGTCCACAGAGAGAAATAAGTCAAATTTGATTAAACACTCCTCACCCTGACCAGAACACTTTTCCTTCCTCCTTCCGTCTGCTCTGTACTTTAAAATGGAGACTGAACAAACTGAACACCTCGCGGACTGGTGTCTTCTAAACCATGTGACTTGCTCCCAGTTCATGATGTAAACAGAAACATAATGTGAGTAAATGATGGAGAAAACCAAAACAAACTGTTCACAGAACTCTGTCTCTGATTGACTTTATTGTCATTCAACTGAACATTCACAATGTACATTTGAGCAAGATTTCGTTGCAAGGCTCCGAATAAAAACAGAAGACAAGGTAATAACAGTATAAATATAAAGTTTGTGAAATATAAAAAGTATATGAAATATAAAATGATACTGACACAGTCAGTCTTATATACTTTGTGCTTTTCTTCTTCTATATTTGATACATTTCATGTCAAAAGAAAACAAAACCAGTGTACACAGTGTTTAAGTTTAACAATCCCCCGACTGTCAACCTTGCTATATTTGATACATTTCATGGCAAAAGAAAACAAATGTGTAACAGTGTTAAAGTTTAACACAGCTCTAACCTTTCAAAAAAATCCAGAGATATTTCAGAAACTAAAAACTTTAATCAATATTTTTACATGAACAATGGATCAAATCATGTGAAAGTGAAACAAGCGTCCATAGTGACTTTGCAGTTCTTTAGTTCAGTTTTCTGCTGTAACAATCTGTCGGGATTTACTAGAAAAATACACTATTTTAAAAGGTAACAAATTTATAATGTTGTACTAATAACAATTATACTTTAGTTTGGAGTTAAATACAAACTTTTTACAGATTTTATTGTTTGTCTAAAACTAGACAGACTCACGTTACACAATGTGGAAAAGAAAAATGCTCAGGAATTAAAAAGAATTGCAAAAATAAAGATATATTAGAAATACTTTACAAGTGACTTTACCCAGGATGGATGCTGTTTGTTTTTTGAACTGGTGTGTATGGAAATCGATCACTACAGGTCACCGGTCAGAGAACACGCAGTCAACAGTTTGGTTACAGTCTTTATTGGCAGAATGAAAAGACTACAAATGATGCAGTATGGTGGTGCACCACAGATCAGTTTCTGAAACAATAGAGGTATTACTGATAACTAACATTGATAGAGGTGCCTAATTACCATAAATGCATACTTATATGTAAGTAATAAACATCAATAGACACCCAGTATAGTCTAAAGTCATAGCCATATTATCCTTTGACACAAAGAAAGCCAAGCGAGCTATTAGACTATTTGCTGAAACAACTCCTCACTGATATTGCAGAAGTTCATCAAACACACTTCTCTTGTGGTAGCAAAAATTACAATTTACACTGTCAGTGACTTGGCGTAACAGAAAGGTGAGAAAAGAGAAAAAAAAACTGCTTTTCTTTCAAAATAATAAGTTGTGGTTTAAAAATAAAAGTCTCTGCACATGAAGAAGTCACAATAATGTAAAAAATGTTATTGGCAGATTATCAAATTTGTTATTTTACAGCTTTGTTGAATACTTGATTCTCATTATATTTATAACAAAGTACAAGTTGTTGTAGAAAGAGGAAGTTTCTGCAGTTAGGGCTTTACAACGACAAAAGTGCAAAAGTTCAGCAGATTATTCTCAATTCATGTTATACTCATTTATGTTTGTACAAACATTTCTGCGAATAAGGGAAGAATACATATACATAGATGCATCGTACATGTTTCTCGCTTCTGACAGACAGACAGATAGATAGAGCTGATCTCAGAGCAGACAGCGCTGACAGTCTCTGCTAGATGAAGCTCTCCTCTCCACTCCACCTCCCAGTAACATGGCCCAGTCAGAGCTGATGCTGCTGCTTCAACCTCTCTGGATCATCAGGACTCAGCTGATCCTCTCTCAATACAAACACCTTTCTCATCACTCACACTCTGACAGAGATTTTTTCCACCTGATGAGAGAAGCAGACAGACAACAGAAGTCATGAATCAGTGTTTCCAGAGACTCCCTTCATCAGCTGTCAGTCAGTGATGCAGCACATCCAGTATAAAGACCAGCAGGACTTCAGTCCTGTTCAGACACAAGTGGAGCGGCTGTGTAGCGTAGCCAGCTTCCTGTCAGCTCTCATGTTAACGTGTTGGAGTGAAGCTCACAGACCTGCATCAAGTCTGTTGACTCTGCACATTTCACTCAAGTACACAGTGGAAATAAAGTGCTGAAAGTCCCTGAACGCATCATGCAGAAACAGAGACATTCATTGCTCACTTTAATGATGGATTTACTGCTGTTAGAGTTAAAAAATGAACACAACAACAGTCGTCTTCACATCAACCAAAAACACATGATCACAACGAGCTTCTGGCTCATCTGATTGGCTGACTGTTCTCTCTCTCTCTCTGTCTTTCTGTCCAATCCTGAAGCCTGTCACCGTTCTCCTCTCACAGCTTCACTGAGGAAAGCAGCCGCTGAGAAGGTCGGAGGTTTACAGGAAATACTGGATCTGTGCTTTGATACTAACTGTGTTTAGTACAATACTGCTGAGACCAACATGGACTGACTGCAACCCTCTACTGACCTCAGAGTCTTCAGACTGCAGTGTGGACTCTCCACAAGATCAGACAGAGGCTTCACTGCTGAATCCTTCAGCTTGTTTCCTTTCAGGTCCAGCTCTGTCAGATGGGAGGGGTTGGACTTCAGAGCTGAGGCCAGGAAAGCACAGCTGATCTTTGATAAACTGCAGCAACTCAATCTGAAATGATGTTGATAAAAATCAATTTATAATCCAATCAGACGTCTGTCTGTCTGTGTGTTCTGAAGAATCAGTATCAATGATCCGACATTATTTGTGAAAACAAAGCAAACATGAAAATATGAACAAAAGGACATTTACAACTTTATGGATGTAAGTTATGTCTGAACATAAATTAGCTTCAATTGTTAATTAAACATCAGATCTACAATAGTAACAGAGAGTCAATGAACTGACCTCAGAGTCTGCAGTCTGCAGTGTGGACTCTCCAGAAAATCACACAGCAGCTTCACTCCTGAATCCTGCAGGTTGTTGAGTCTCAGATCCAGCTCTGTCAGATGGGAGGGGTTGGACTTCAGAGCTGAGGCCAGAGAAGCACAGCTGATCTCTGACAACCCGCAGTGCCTCAATCTGAATAAAGAATAAATGATGTTGATAAAAATCCATTTATAATCCAATCAGATGTGTTCAGTTTTGAAATGTGTAGCTCTTGTCTCTCACACACTCTACAGCCTCATCAGCACTGACATCATCTTCACTGACTGATGGGCCACTTTAAGTTTATTTTAAGTTTAATTCATCACTCAATGATTTGAACTGACCTCAGAGTCTCCAGTCTACAGTTTGGACTCATTCAGATACTCAGTGTGGATCAGTATAATATCGGCCTGATGTCTGCAGTTTAGTGTCACCACAACTTTCACATCATATTAATCTCAGCACAGAAGTAAAAAATGATGTCTGACCTCAGAGTCTTCAGTCTACACTGTGGACTCTCCAGAAAATCACACAGCAGCTTCACTCCTGAATCCTGCAGATAGTTTCCTCTCAGGTCCAGCTCTGTCAGATGGGAGGGGTTGGACTTCAGAGCTAAGGCCAGAGAAGCACAGCTGTTCTTTGGCAAACTGCAGCTGCTCATACTGAATGAAGAATAAATTATGTAACTTTAGAAGACAATGTTCCTGTTTGAAATCATTCAACCGGATGCAGATTCACAACTGTCAAATACAAAAAGGGACAAAGAACTCTCATTAATATTAATGACAACATGCTGCTACTTCAGTAATGACGGAGTGGCATCACCTCTTTAACTCTGCAGCTCCACCAGTGGCTCCATCTATACAAACTCATGTTGTGCAGCCAAATAGATAAAAACCCACAGAAATTGATTTAAGATTCAACTCAAGGTCCCAAAGTTTACAAAGATGACAAATATGTCAGGATGAATTCTGGGGAAATGTGAACAAAAGACATCAACAATATTTACAATGCAAAGCATCTTTTGTCCCATTAATGTCCACAGTGGAAATTTAGAAGTTCCTTTACAACACTTAAAGGACTTGCTGAACTCAGCACAAATCCCTTGAAATTCTTCAAATAGGTTTTCCTTGACTTCCTTTTTTTCATGTATTCCTGTGGGATAAAATGAGTAACCCTGTGTGACTAACGACTAAATATAATACATAGAAATGTCTACTACATGGAGTATATCAAATGTTTGGCACCATTTGATTCAAAACATCTTCAGCTTCAATAACGTGCTTTGATCCAGTGTAAATCTGATATTCATCCTCATTTTTGAAGAAAATCAACTTTGTCTCCCAGTTAAATCATGATAAATATGTGAAATCTATAATGTTGATGTCTTCATGTGTAGCCAAGTCTTGACAGTTTCCCCAGAAAATGTTGTCTCCACCTTGAACAGAAAAAATCTGTGGGGCTTTTCCTCAACTTAGTATAATATCAGCCTGATGTCTGCAGTTTAGTGTCACCACACCTTTCACATCATATTAATCTCAGCACAGAAGTAAAAAATAATGTCTGACCTCAGAGTCTTCAGTCTACAGTGTGGACTCTCCAGAAAATCACATAGCAGCTTCACTCCTGAATCCTGCAGCTTGTTTCCACTCAGGTCCAGATCTGTCAGATGGGAGGGGTTGGACGTCAGAGCTGAGGCCAGAGAAGCACAGCTGATCTCTGACAACCTGCAGCTCCTCAAACTGAATGAAGAATAAATGATGTAAGTTTAGAAGACAATGTTCCTGCTTGAAATCATTCAATGTTTAATAATCTGTTCAGAGCTGAAGAAGGTTTAGAAAGTAATATATAGCTGAAATAGATTTCAAACGTCAGCACAACATTCATACAACGATTCATGTCAACAGAGATTAATAACATGCTGTGATCTCACTCAAGTCTAGAATTAGAAGATCATACATGTTTAACTAAAACATTTATTATATTATTATTTATTATATGACCTTCTTACTGTATTTGGAGTCTTACATGTCATTAAAATAAGAGTTCTACACCGTTCAAGTCTCTTTAAACAGCAGCCACATGTACATCAGTACAAAGAGTTATTGGTGGTAGCAATCATTCCTCCTGTCCACAAGTGTGAAGTGATCTCTTCCAAACAAAACTACACTGTAAAAAAATGACTTCAGAAGTTCAGCTGAAACTAATATGAAGCTTCAGCAGTCTGAGTCAGATAAATCAGATAAACTCTCAAGGATCTCAAAGACCTGTGGGAACTATATTAAAACAGAACGTTTTCCAGCTTATGTTTTTTAAGTCCTCAAACAGACTTTGAATTTAATGCACACATCACCACAGCAGCTGTGAGGATTGTCTGTAGCAGCCATATCAGCTTCTGATATCATGAAGATCATCACAGTTCCTCATTTCACGTTTACTGAACTTTGTATTCATGTCTTTGTTTTTAATCTGTCCTGTCTCTTTTGTTCAAGCAAATCCTGAAAATTCATTAAATAAAAATTAAACCAGCAGACAAAGATTTGAATCACAGTCAGTGAACTGACCTCAGAGACTTCAGTCTACAGTTTGGACTCTCCAGTCCAGCAGACAGTGTCTTCACTCCTGAATCCTTCAGATTGTTTCCACTCAGGTCCAGGTGTGTCAGATGGGAGGGGTTGGACTTCAGAGCTGAGGCCACGACTTCACAGTGAGTCTCCGAGAGTCCACAGTCAGAAAGTCTGCGATGACACAAATTACAAAACATGTTATTATAAAATCAGACCTCTGTTATTGGTGGAAGCTGTGCACTTCCTGCTACTTCAAGCGGTGTGTGACTACTATGAACCATTATAAGAAAAACATTAGAAATAACTGCATGAGAGCAGTTTGCCACAGTGATGCAATAGTGCATGTCCTCCATGTGCCTATGTGGGTTCTTTCCTTCTCTGGCTTCCTCCCACAGTCCAAAGACATGCAGGTTCATTGGTAATTACAAATTGTCCTAAGTGTGAATGTGAGCGGTTTGTCTCTACAGTATGTGCCCTGTGATGAACTGGCGACATGCCAAGGGTGTATCCTGCCTCTTGTCAGCTGGGGTTGGCTCCCCCTGAGACCCTGATAAGAATAAGCAGTTATGGAAAATGGATCGATGAATTGTATGAAAGTAGAATTTCAGAAATATCCTCTGGAAATGGGTAAAACTAAATGGTGATAAAACCCCATCCACACCCTCTAAAGTCCTTCATGCAGGTTTACAAGTCGCTTCAATCACCCAAATTGTAAAATGCAACAAATGTTAGAAATAAATAGAATAACTGTGTTGATTAACTTGGCAGCATTAAACACAACCAACTGAAAATCAACATTTGTGCACTCAGCATTTGAAGTGGCTCGAAAACATCTGGGACAAAATACAAATAACATAATGTTCATAACAAACAAGAGGAAAACTATTTTAATAATAAGAATGTTATATTGTGAATATCTGAAGAACTAAACTACTAATCTAAACTGATTTATAATGTTAATCACATCTGGACTTACTCAGCCTTTCTGCAGTTCCTCACAGCTGGAATCAGTCTCCGTCGTCCCTCCTCTGATGTGTTGTACTTCTTTAGGTCCAACTCATCCAGAACCTCCTCTGACATCTGCAGCATGTAGGCCAGAGCTGAGCAGTGGATCTCAGAGAGTTTCTTCTTTGATCTGTTCTCTGACTTCAGGAATTTTTGGATCTCCTGATGGACTGAGACATCGTTCATCTCCATCAGACAGTGGAAGATGTTGATGCTTCTGTCAGGAGAGATATCATCACTGTTCATCTCCTTCAGGTTGTTGATGGCTCTCTGGATGATTTCTGGACTGTTGTCTGTCTGACCCAGCAGGCCTCCTAAGAGTCTCTGGTTGGACTCCAGAGAGAGGCCATGAAGGAAGCGAACAAACAGGTCCAGGTGACCATTTTTACTTTGAAGGGATTTCTCCATGGCCTTCTTCAGGAACACATCCAGAGGTGGGTCAGTGCCATCATCATATCTAAAAACTGTATAAATCTTCTCCAGAAAAGACTTTGGATTTGAGTCCCAGTCTTCTCCCAAGAAGTCCTTCAGTACCTCTGTCTTCTTGTTGGTGTAACAGTGGAACAGGTAGACTGCAGCCAGAAACTCCTGAACGCTCAGATGAACAAAGCAGTAGACTGTTTTCTGGAAGATCACACTCTCTCTTTTGAAGATCTGTGTACAAACTCCTGAGTACACCGAGGCCTCTGTGACATCCAGACCACACTGCTCCAGGTCTTCTTGGTAGAACATGATGTTTCCTTTCTCCAGCTGTTCAAACGCCAGCCTCCCCAGCTTCAGAAGAACTTCCCTGTCAGCCTCCGTCAGCTCCTGTGGACTCGTCTCATGTCCTTCATCGTACTTCTTCTTCTTCCTCTTTGTCTGAACCAGCAGGAAGTGTGAGTACAGGTCAGTCAGGGTCTTGGGCAGCTCTCCTCTCTGGTCTGTGGTCAACATGTGGTCCAGAACTGTAGCAGTGATCCAGCAGAAGACTGGGATCAGACACATGATGTGGAGGCTCCTGGAGGTCTTGATGTGTGAGATGATTCTGCTGGACAGATCTTCATCACTGACTCTCCTCCTGAAGTACTCCTCCTTCTGAGCGTCAGTGAAGCCTCGTACTTCTGTTACCCTGTCAACACATGAAGGAGGGATCTGATTGGCTGCTGCAGGTCTGGAAGTTATCCAGATGAGAGCCGAGGGAAGCAGATTCCCCTTGATGAGGCTTGTCAACAGCACGCTGACTGATGACTCCTGTGTGACATCAGACACGAGCTCTTTGTTGTTGAAATCCAGTGAAAGTCTGCTTTCATCCAGGCCGTCAAAGATGAACAGAAGTTTACAGACAGCGAGCTTCTCTGCTGTGACCTTCTGTAATGTTGGATGGAAAACATGGAGCAGCGTGAGAAGACTGAACCGCTCATCTTTGATCAAGTTCAGCTCCCTGAACGAGAGCAGAACCACCAGACTGACATCTTGGTTCTCCGAGCCCTCTGCCCAGTCCAGAGTGAACTTCAGCACTGAGAAGGTTTTTCCAACGCCAGCGACGCCGTTGGTCAGAGCGACTCTGATGTGTCTCTGTTGGTCAGGTAAGGCTTTAAAGATGTCGTGGCATTTGATGGGAGTGTCATGGAGGGTCTCCTTCTTCTTGGAAGCTGTCTCAAGCTGCCTCACCTCATGTTGGGTATGAACCTCTTCACTCTGTCCCTCTGTGATGTAGAGCTCAGTGTAGATCCTGTTGAGGAGGGTTCCACTTCCTGTTTCATCACTTCCTTCAGTCACACGTTCACATCTGGTCTTCAGACTGATCTTATGTTCATCTAAAACCTCCTGCAGACCACCACTCACTAAAACAGAGAAACAAGTTTGAGACTAAACCAAAAAATGATCAATATAAGAACATATGGAGTAGGGCTGTAGCGACACTAATCTCACAACACGATACGATATTCAGCCAATGATTTGATACTGTGAATGGACAGAGTCTACAGCTTACAAATGCTGGACAAAATGAATCCTTTTGCCTGACATACATATGAATTTGATGAGACACATATCTTTGTAATCACAGAGTCTCTGTTTTCACACGACATTTGTGTGGTTTGGTTGAAGTGGTGAAATTAGCAGAAGCACTAAAGTGGACATGCGCTGTTTTTGTTACATGCCCAGATAATTGCTTGGGGACTGAACTTTTGTTTCGTTTGGGTGGCAATGCTTGGTAGAGCTTTTAGCTGAGTTTCACGTACGGTGGACTTTTGGGTTGAAATATAAAATTATTACTATTATGTAAAACCAAGTAAGTATTGATCAATACTGATGCCAATATATGTACAGATGTACATAAATAATAATAAATATTTACATAAATCAACAAATACAGTAGCTACAATATAAACCCCCATATACCATGATCAAACACCTTAAAATAAATATATCTACGTAATTAGTTAAACTTCCCTCTTCCTACGTACTGCTGTCCTCGTGGAAGTAAATAAGGGGTCGCAACTTTTTTTGCTGTGACACCGTCAGAGGACAGAGCAGCAGGTTGTGGTAAGTTACAATTAGCAGTTTAAGTCTCTAAATAAACATAATGTGATGAAATGCAGCAGGTCACATTGTAAAGATGGACCGTCTCACTTTGGACAGTGCTGGTCTGACTGGCTGTCTGCAGTCCACGTCTTGTTCTGGATTCTTCCTCCACAGGAACATGACTCCTCTTCCTCTCTCTGTTAAGACATTTCAAGGATCCAAAGTTACATTTGAACATTTTCTGCCCCTTTATTATCGGCATCAGTGCTGCCCATGGATGTTTGTTCTTCATCTTCAGGAACAATATATGGTGGAGAGAATCTGAGCTCAAAAGGTCCACTTACTAATGTTTCAACTGCACATTGTTAATCATTAGTAAGTGGACCTTTGAGAATTTTCTTCACCATATTTTACATCAGTATTCAGTTAAAGAGTAAACTACAAAAATATCAAAATATTTTCTTAAAGTTTATTTCTAAATAAATAAAATAAGATCCATGTTAGTTTGAAACAGAATCTGCACTCATAGTTCTGCATCATGAATATAAATCTTTGAGCATTTTGTTTTCAGCATCAATGCATCATCTTCATCAGGTCAGTTTACAGTAAAAACAGTCTCTTACTTTGTGTCTGAGGGTCCAGGTTCATCACTTAAGAGTGGAGGAAGACCTTTGGACCAGTCACTCTTCATAGACAGACAGATGGATCCTGGAGACTCTGCTCTCTGTCTGTTGGACTGAACTCTGCAAACACCAACATGTTTTTATTCAGATCACATGAATCTTTGATAAATTCTCTAGTAAAAGTCGTTCATGAAGCTCTAATTTGATTGGCTGTCTGGGCCAACGATGAGTTTGATTTAATACATAAACACAAAATCAAAAGAAAACATGACATCAGCAGAGGGAACTGAAAATGAATCATTTAAATGAGTTAGTATCAGTTCTCTTACTTTGTGTCTGAGGGTCCAGGTTCATGTCTGAACTGTATAGGAAGATCCTTGGAATAGTCACTCTTCATAGACAGACAGATGGATCCTGGAGACTCTGCTCTCCGTCTGTTGGACTGAACTCTGCAAACACCAACATGTTTTTATTCAGATCACATGAATCTTTGATGAATTTGTCCTCTTAGTTCAGATTATGGCTTTTCAAAGTGACTGACAGCTGTCACAGATACTAAGAGGAAGATAACAGGTCATAGAGTTTGGTAAATATATTTGGGTAGAAAACACAAACAGAAGACGCAACTGAATGACTGAAAAAATCTAATAAATGAGTTAGTATCAGTTCTCTTACTTTGTGTCTGAGGGTCCAGGTTCATCACTGAACTGTATAGGAAGATCTTTGGAAAAGTCACTCCTCATAGACAGACAGATGGATCCTGGAGACTCTGCTCTGTCCTCCTCTTCCTCCACACCAACATTCATCTTGTGGACTTCAGTCAGTCTGAGAAGTGAAACAGTAACACTGACTGTGAGCTCAGAAAACAGGAAACAGGTTTGTTCAAGAGTCACAAACAGGAAGTAACATTTGCAGACTGCGTGTGAACAAACAGACTTTGTGTCGACAGATGAATCAAACTGTTGAGTTCATCCAAACTTTTCTTTCCTCTACAGTCCACAGAGAGAAAACTGACTCAGAGACTTTGACAGGAAAATAATAAAAATGTTGGATTAACACTCACCCTGACTCAGAATCACATTTCCTCTGTCTGCTCTGTCGACTTAAAATGGAGACTGAACAAACTGAACACGCCTCAGACTGTTTCTGCAAACTGCCTCTGGATTTCCTTGAAATCACATGGGTTGGCTGTAAACATGAGGAGGGCTGTGATTGGTCAAGGTGAGAAGGACATGAATATCAGCCAATCACAGGCAGGGTAGGGCGGGCCTTTATGTGAGAGTGACGCAGTTAAAATAGAGTGAGACGACGAGAGACAAACTGTCAAACTGAGTTAGTGAGTTATGACAGGTGGTAAAACCGAAAACTGACTTTTAGTCTAGAAGACTGCAGCCAATAACTTGGTATTATTATTATTATTATTGTTATTATTATTTTTTGGTTTTATTATGATTCTTGTTATTGTTATTGTTATTATCATTATTATTATTATTATTATTATTAAAGTACTTTTTATTTATAAATGTCGGATTAACACTCACCCTGACTCAGAATCACTTTTTCTCCGTCTGCTCTGTCGACTTAAAATGGAGACTGAACAAACTGAACTCTTTCACTTTCAGGTTCCCTCCCTGTTCTTATCAGCATGGACCACATGTTAATGTTGCTCCTCCTTTATGTTGCCCGTTCATGAGCGTCTCTCTCAGAATTAAAATGAGTTTTGATGTTTAAATGATGTGAATAATCAGTTGTGTTTAAGTTTGAACTAAAGTTCTTCAAACTAATTTAACTAAATGTTTTCTTGTACAGACTTACAGGGAACACAAACACAGTTGGACATCAGCTCCTCCATGATCTACTGGATCTGGATCTTTGTTTTCTAAGGTAACACCCAATAAAGCAGAAAACTGAAAACTAACATCAGAAATCACCACGATGAATAAAAAAATATTTATGAAATTAAACAGAAGCAGCAAAGTAGTAAAGCCCGCCTCTTGATGGATTTGATTGGCTGTCTGAGTTGACTGAGTTTGATTTAATACATAAACACGAAAAATAAAACATGACATCAGCAGAGGAAACTGAAAGAATCAAATAAATGAGTTAGTATCAGTTCTCTTACTTTGTGTCTGAGGGTCCAGGTTCATCACTGAAGGCTGGAGGAAGAAGACCTTTGGACCGGTCACTCTGCATTAAGCTGGATGCTGCTCTGTCCTCTTCCTCCACATGAACATCCATCTTCTGGACTTCAGTCAGTCTGATACATAGTGTCTGCTTCAAACTAAATGAACTAAATGTTTTCTTTTACAGACTTACATTGGAACACAAACACAGTTCATCTCAGCAGGAGCTCCCCATTTTAACCAGTTCACATTTTTGGGGATGATATTATTGATTCAATGTGACGCATGTATTGTGACAATTTCACAGTCAGTCAATCTAACAGGTGGGATAATTTACAGGTGATCCCAACCAGCACAAGTACATCTGAACAGGAGGGGCTACAAGTATTCCAGGCACAGAGTCACATGATGTAGAATACATGAAAAATCAAAAAACACAACAAATTATATTCACACTGTAAACCAACTAACTAGCAGCTGTTGACGAGTAACTTATTGTAAATAAAATCACAGTAATTAACTGGCAGTATTTGACAAGTGCCTCAACAATACATCGTTAGTGTAATTTTCTACAGTATATCATTGTTACTGTAAATCTTCACAGTAACTCTATAATTACTGTAGTTTTTGACTGAATACACAGTACACTACTGTGAAATGGTCAACAGTAATTTACTGTGGATCTCACTGCTGAATTTTACAGTGCACTTCATACCTTCATACACCTCTGTGTGACACCTTCACTGTCTCAGTGCTCATGTAACGTAGTTCACTCAGGCTGTTGTTATGACTGTTAAATGATTTAACATCATAATTATGAACAGAACGCTGATGTTCACAGATCCTGGTTTGCTTAGTTTCCTTAACATAATACAGCTTAAATGGACATTTTGACACATAAACCACATTTTAGTGTTTCATATGATTCTGCCCCTGACCTTGATGTCAACACAAACTTTGGATGGATGAACTGAAACACAACTGACAAACAATGAGTGGGTCTCTGAGGCAAATCAAACTGGACTAAATTATGATTCCATTAAATATTTTTCAGATGAAGATGAAGAAAAACAATCATATCAGTTCAGTTCGAACAGGTGAAGACAGGGGGAATGATGACATCTGCAGGCAGAAAGCAGGTCCAGCAGGAGCTCCAGAACATGAACAACAAATATTTATCTGTTACCTGTTCTGAGAAACAGCTGATTTTGGTGGGAAGGACCAGAACTTAAACTTCTAATTTAATTATTTCATGCTTAAAGTCACTGAGATCAAACATCATTCATTCATTCATTCATTTATTCATGGTCTCTGCTGCTTTGAAAGGCTGCACAGAGGAATTATAAAGCCTCAGGTGAGTCAGCAGCAGCTGGAAATGAGCGACACTCAGAGTCAGAAAGTCAGCAGCAGCTGGAAATGAGCGACACTCAGAGTCAGAAATAAAACTCTAGTAATCCAGAGAAGTAATTCAATAAATATTCAGTATTACACCAACATGCAGGACAACTCTTGTAGATTTAAAGTGAGGTTATCTGTGGTAAATAAATGCTCTGGTACTGACATTGTACTTTGGAAACCACTTTTTAAAAAAAGTTTCCCATTTCCCAGTGTTTGTGAACGCAGCATAACGGACTGCTTTTATTTTTAATGTAAGAGGCGGGAAAAGAGACAAAGGAGACAGAGAAGAAGAGGACAGCAGAGACTGAGGTTTGGAGGAAAACACTAAATCCACAGTAAGTTTGAATATTTTTCTTGCTGGTTGGTTTTTAAGTTTACTTCTCACAGTTAAAGGAGATTCTTTTTTAGCCTCTCGTCATGTATCACAGCTAATGTTGCGTGTTTACCGTGGTTTGTTGATCATGAATCATATTTTAGACGTTAACGAAGGCAATACTATTAACATGGATAGAGGAGTTGGTTTCAAAAACAGTTAACATGCTTTTTTAATTATTATCTAAGTGTGGATTTTGAATAGTGAGAGTTTTATACTCGCTTTCTCTGAGCTAGGTATAGAGCATATAGCATAGAGTGATGCCTAACGTGTCCGTAATATTGTTACCGCGACGCTGCATTTAATGTAACGTAACTCTTAAGGACTTTTTAAGGAAATACATTTTTTTCATTCGTCACGCGTCTACTGGGTAAATATAGTTTAATTTTTTAAATACTATTAATTTTATTTTGTCTGTTTCTTGAATATATTGAGATATCCAGAGTGGTATACAGTGGTCCTTCGTTTATCGCGGGGGATACGAAATCCGTGAAGTAATCAGCTTTATTTTTTACAATTATTATACATGTTTTAAGGCCGTAAAACCCCTAACCACACACTTTTATACACTTTTTTTACACACATTTTGTACAGTACTCCGAGAGCTAATCAGGACGCAGGGATACTGTACAGTACGCTGTAAAAAAAAAGCATGCAAAATTACACTAAAAAAATCCGCGTAACAGCGAGGCCGCGAAAGATGAACCGCGTTATAGTGAGGGACAACTGTATGTTAATACACTTGGTGGTAAATAGGGGCTATGGAGGGCTGGCTTTCCACGGACGCTCAGTTTATTTAAAGAGGACATATGACGGGGGGCGTTCATCGGAACCACTGGAAAACTTTGTGGCGGTAGAAAGGTTGCCGATATCGCGGTGTTCGTGAACGCAGCATAGCGGACAGATTTTATTTTTAATGCGTTTGTACGCGGCGGGAAAAGAGACAAAGGAGGACAGAGAAGAAGAGGCAGACAGCAGATTTGGAGAAAAACACTAAATCCACAGTAAGTTTTGAATATTTTTTTATACTAGCAAAAAAAAATGTTAAATTGTTTCTTGAATATATTAAGATATTCAGAGTGGTATACACCAGTTTACTTGGTGCTTAATAACTCTTGTCGATGCTTAGTCAATATATAAATATGAATTTTTTTTCAGTATTTCTGCACATCCATATGTGGAGTGCCTTTCAGTCCAGAAATTGTGAAATGAGACAACCCAGTCAGTGAAGTGAAGTATTGTCAGTGAACGTGTTTTAACAAGCTGTTTAGATTTTGCTCGAGTTGCGACGTGAGGTGTCGGCTTTTGAGAACTGGAACGCCCCCACCATCTAAGTATCTCCACCCACAGCTTGAAAACCAACTTTGCGAAGGTTAAACTAAGAGCTTAGCACAGGACCAACTCTGTTGCAAGTATTCCTGTCTTCCCGTCATCTGAGGGAGAGAAAAACCGACCGATTTATTTAATCTTTGATGTAATTGTGACCGAAATGCCCCAGCCATGCAGGCTTGATGCTGCTTTTTTTACATCAAATTCCAAAATTAATTAGAAATATAACGTGGAAATTAACTGCATTTCTCAATCATTCCACAGGGTGGAGCTGGAACAGACAACAAAGATCAGTTTAAATAAGTGACAGAGCAGCAGTCCACAATATCCACAATAAACTTTGGTGATGATCACATTTATTTCACAGACTTACATTTTCACGACTTGGCTTGCAGTTGATAGTTTTACCATGTGCTCCTCACCATCTACTAACCAGACTGATGTAATGAATGCAGCTGGTGCTCATCTGTAATCAGTATATACAAAGAAAACAACAATCCCCTCTAGTGGTTAAAATCAAACATTACATACACGTGGCTCCTACAGTCGGCATCATCAGCCACAGAGAACACTGAAATATAACCCAGACTTCAAGATATATATGACGCTGAACCATAACACAAGTTACATACACACTATGATGTTTCATAAATCTTCTCTAACTGGACCTCTTGAACTTTAACTGAATACCTCTGCTGTAGGTGATTCATGTAGTCCAGTGAAGTACAAGTAACTCCAAAATGTATTTAAGTGCAGCACTGGAGTAAATGTACTCAGTTACTCTCCACGTCTAAACTAACTGAAGGTGATGAATGAAGAAGAGTCAGGAGATGCTTCAGTTTGGATGAGTAGTAGTAGTAGTAGTGGTGAGTACATTTACTCAAGAATGTCATTCTACTTTACACATTTACTGCGCTACACTGGAAGTATTGGACTTTTTACTGCAGTACAATTACCTGACAGTTGTTAGCCGATATTTCACATGCACTCTGCTCGTCTGCATTACAGGGAAATATTTACCTGACAGCTGGACTTCGACTTTTCACTAAAGCTGATTAGATTACAACATTCAACCAGCAGCTGAAAAATGCAGTATGTAGTCTTTGACAAATATCAGATGTCCATGAACTCATATTTACATTTAGTTATTAAGCTGATGCTTTTATCCAAAGCTCAAAAAGAGAAACCATAATCGATTAATCTGTCGACTATTTACTAGAGTATTCATTTCCAATCCTTTATTCAAAAACAGAACTGACAAATGCAAATAATCTTCAGAAAGTGTACAAACAGGTTGCTCCTTGAACATACCTGAGCTGTTAAAGTAATAATTAAAAAGAAACAAAAACAAATGGACTAACACAAGACATACAAATTCATGCTTTACATCTGCCAAATATATAGGCTTTTTAAAAATAAATAAATAAAATAAAGTGCACAAAAACATGTATATTTTTGGGCCGAAGCCATTTTCAGCTTGTTTTTACTTCTTTACCATTTGATCTTATAAACAATACCTACTGTATATGGAACACCATGTGTGCGGTACCTATAGATTTAGGAGAACCTATCATAGACTATCATAGGCATTCAAGTAATGTGCCTTTAAAGGAAGTACAAGTGAAAAACCTACAATACACTAAAGAATTTCGAAAACGAAAAGTCGATTTTTGTCAGACCTCAAACTACTAGTCAAGATATTATTTTTCAATCCCTTTGCCAGACATACATATGCATGTTTTTTAACCAAGTATGTGAAGAACAATAAAATAATGCCCTTTTAATGCAAAAGGTCCCATGCGTTTTTGCCTCATTTTCATCAGGCATGCCACTTAGCAAAGCAAAGACCCTCCAGAAAGTTGAGGGGAACCTGTCATTCAATAGAAATAGTATTTATGAAGTTATTCACTCTGCTCTATTGTCCCTCCCCCACAAGACCCCAGAATCCTTTAGTTGTCTAGAATACATTGTCATAGATACCCTCCACTGATTGGTTAAAAAAAAGAAACTAGTAAGGGTTAAAATGACCTGAGCTGACAGAACAATATATAATTTATAAGAAATAAAGAAATATACAAATCGGAAAACTTTAGTTTGAACATCAGAACTTGTTCTCTCTACACACACACACATGCAGTCACTCTCTCTCACTCCCTTTGTTCAAACAACGTTACGGGTCTCTCCGATGGTCTTTCCTCTACCTCCGCTATGATCCGCTCCGTGCTCAACTCAACTTCTGTTTTATACTCAAACAAGCCCTAATCTCCACTTGTTGTGATTCCTCTGTCAGTCTCTGCTGGGTGAAGCTCTCCTCTCCACTCCACCTCCCAGTAACATGGCCCAGTCAGAGCTGATGCTGCTGCTTCAACCTCTCTGGATCATCAGGACTCAGCTGATCCTCTCTCAACACAAACACCTTTCTCACCACTTCCACCTGATGAGAGAAGCAGACAGACAACAGAAGTCATGAATCAGTGTTTCCAGAGACTCCCTTCATCAGCTGTCAGTCAGTGATGCAGCACATCCAGTATAAAGACCAGCAGGACTTCAGTCCTGTTCAGACACAAGTGGAGCGGCTGTGTAGCGTAGCCAGCTTCCTGTCAGCTCTCATGTTAACGTGTTGGACTGAAGCTCACAGACCTGCATCAAGTCTGTTGACTCTGCACATTTCACTCAAGTACACAGTGGAAATAAAGTGCTGACAGTCCCTGAACGCATCATCAGTGCAGAAACAGAGAGACATTCACTGCTCACTTTCATTTTCAGCTGTGGGTCCTGGACTTCAGCAGAGGTTCTGCTCTGTACAAAGACCACATGCTCACTAAATGTAATGATGCTTCTTTGCAGGCTTCAGTCAGACTGATCTGAGAGCTGTGACAAAGATGAACTGATCAGTTCTTTAGTGTTGGAATGAGAGAACAAACACTTTGAGATCAGATCTGATGAATGAGGACCACTGTCTCTGTACATCTTGGAATGCTGTCAGCTGGAATCAGCTTTATTTCCTGTAGACATGAACACAACAACAACAGTCGTCTTCACATCAACCAAAAACACATGATCACAACGAGCTTCTGGCTCATCTGATTGGCTGACTGTTCTCTCTCTCTCTGTCTTTCTGTCCAATCCTGAAGCCTGTCACCGTTCTCCTCTCACAGCTTCACTGAGGAAAGCAGCCGCTGAGAAGGTCGGAGGTTTACAGGAAATACTGGATCTGTGCTTTGATACTAACTGTGTTTAGTACAATACTGCTGAGACCAACATGGACTGACTGCAACCCTCTACTGACCTCAGAGTCTGCAGACTGCAGTGTGGACTCTCCACAAGATCAGACAGAGGCTTCACATCTGAATCCTGCAGATTGTTTCCACTCAGGTCCAGCTCTGTCAGATGGGAGGGGTTGGACTTCAGAGCTGAGGCCAGAGAAGCACAGCTGACCTCTGACAAACTGCAGCTCCTCAAACTGAATAAAGAATAAATGATGTTGATAAAAATCCATTTATAATCCAATCAGATGTGTTCAGGTTTGAAATGTGCAGCTCAACATTACTATGTCCTAATCAATTAGCTTTTCTCTAAAATGAGTAGAGTGACTTTGTCATTGTTATTGTGGATCATCATAATGTCAGCCTTCTACAGACATCATCCAAACGTCAGCACAACATCCATTCATGTATAATTATCAAATTATAATATGTTAGACATGTTATATTCATGTATAATTATCAAATTATAATATGTTAGACATGTTATGTTTCTTATGATTTATTAACAATCGTGTTATATCATGAAAACAACAAAGACTAAGACTTTCTATAGAATTCCAGTGTGGCCAATATGATTTTTTTTTTTAGAATTTTCAAAGCATAACATGAAAATGTTTGAAGACTTGTGTCGATGGTGCTCTCCAGTCGTTCCAGAAGCTTTAGAATAGTTTCCCTATACGCTTCAGGTCCTTGTTTGTGACTGTTGTCTGTGAAAGGTGCTATATAAATGAACTATATGAATTGACCTCAAAGTCTTCAGTTTACAGTGTGGACTCTTTAGTCCGGCACACAAAATCTCCACCCCTCTATCCTTCAGGTTGGGAATATGAAGGTCCAGCTCTCTCAGATGAGAGTCGCTCTTCAGAGCTGAGGCCACACACTCTAAATAAGCTTCTGGGATCGAATCGACAGAAATCCTGTGATGACAGAGAAGATAAAACTTTAAGTATAAATACATCTAGCGCATTAGCATTTTTACGTTTTTAGTAGTGTAGTTGACCGATACAGAAAGTTCCAGCATCTTTCAGAAATGCTTTAGAAAATGTTGCTTGTGTGGTTGCTACCACTCTACTCGATAAATAAAAGAGCTAAGATACTGAAAAGTTATTTGGTTCAGAAAACAGCAACATGACCACTGTGCTAAAAATCCACCACAACAATATTTTTATATCTTAATTCTATTTGGGTTCTGAAAAGGATAATACTGATGGCTTCAACTTCACAATGTTTTATAATGTGAATCACATCTGGACTTACACAGCCTTTCTGCAGTTCCTTACAACTGGAATCAGTCTCAGTCGTCCCTCCTCTGATGTTCTGTACTTCTCCAGGTTCAGCTCATCCAGAACCTCCTCTGACATCTCCAGCTTGTCGGCCAGAACTGAGCAGTGGATCTCAGAGAGGTACTTCTCTGATCTGTTCTCTGACTTAAGGAACTCTTGGATCTCCTGATGGACTAAGTCATCGTTCATCTCCATCAGACAGTGAAAGACGTTGATTTGAGGATTGATTGCAGTCTTTATGTCCTTCAGGTTGTTGATGGCTCTCTGGATGATTTCTGGACTGTTGTCTGTCTGACCCAGCAGGCCTCCTAAGAGTCTCTGGTTGGACTCCAGAGAGAGGCCATGAAGGAAGCGAACAAACAGGTCCAGTTGACCATTTTTACTTTTAAGTGATTTCTCCATGACTTTTCCCAAGAACACATCTAGAGATGAGTCACTGTATTTGAAGTCTTTCCCCAGGAACTCCTCCAGTACCTTTGTGTTCTTGTTGGTGTAACAGTGGAACAGGTAGACTGCAGCCAGAAACTCCTGAACGCTCAGATGAACAAAGCAGTAGACTGTTTTCTGGAAGATCACACTCTCTCTTTTGAAGATCTGTTTACAAACTCCTGAGTACACCGAGGCCTCTGTGACATCCAGACCACACTGCTCCAGGTCTTCTTGGTAGAACATGATGTTTCCTTTCTTCAGCTGTTCATACGCCAGCCTCCCCAGCTTCAGAAGAACTTCCCTGTCAGCCTCCGTCAGCTCCTGTGGACTCGTCTCATGTCCTTCATCGTACTTCTTCTTCTTCCTCTTTGTCTGAACCAGCAGGAAGTGTGAGTACAGGTCAGTCAGGGTCTTGGGCAGCTCTCCTCTCTGGTCTGTGGTCAACATGTGGTCCAGAACTGTAGCAGTGATCCAGCAGAAGACTGGGATCAGACACATGATGTGGAGGCTCCTGGAGGTCTTGATGTGTGAGATGATTCTGCTGGACAGATCTTCATCACTGACTCTCCTCCTGAAGTACTCCTCCTTCTGAGCGTCAGTGAAGCCTCGTACTTCTGTTACCCTGTCAACACATGAAGGAGGGATCTGATTGGCTGCTGCAGGTCTGGAAGTTATCCAGATGAGAGCCGAGGGAAGCAGATTCCCCTTGATGAGGCTTGTCAACAGCACGCTGACTGATGACTCCTGTGTGACATCAGACACGAGCTCTTTGTTGTTGAAATCCAGTGAAAGTCTGCTTTCATCCAGGCCGTCAAAGATGAACAGAAGTTTACAGACAGCGAGCTTCTCTGCTGTGACCTTCTGTAATGTTGGATGGAAAACATGGAGCAGCGTGAGAAGACTGAACCGCTCATCTTTGATCAAGTTCAGCTCCCTGAACGAGAGCAGAACCACCAGACTGACATCTTGGTTCTCCGAGCCCTCTGCCCAGTCCAGAGTGAACTTCAGCACTGAGAAGGTTTTTCCAACGCCAGCGACGCCGTTGGTCAGAGCGACTCTGATGTGTCTCTGTTGGTCAGGTAAGGCTTTAAAGATGTCTTGGCATTTGATGGGAGTGTCATGGAGGGTCTCCTTCTTCTTGGAAGCTGTCTCAAGCTGCCTCACCTCATGTTGGGTATGAACCTCTTCACTCTGTCCCTCTGTGATGTAGAGCTCAGTGTAGATCCTTTTGAGGAGGGTTCCACTTCCTGCTTCATCACTTCCTTCAGTCACACGTTCACATCTGGTCTTCAGACTGATCTTATGTTCATCTAAAACCTCCTGCAGACCACCACTCACTAAAACAGAGAAAGAAATTTGAGACAAAACCAAAAAATGATCAATATAAGAACATATGGAGAAGTGTTTGTTTCCAGTTTTGGCAGAACATCAGAAATGCTTCTTTTTTTCTCACTAGGGATGTGCCATACTACAGAATCTGGTATTGATCCGATACCAAGTAAATACAGGGCCAGTATGACCGATACTGATACATTTTACTTAAATAAGCAGCTTATCTACTTTCGTGTAGAGGAGAACAATGTATCATAATTTATGAAGCGCATGCATCATCAATATGCAAATTTGGAGTGTAAATATAGGAATACTACTATTCCTTTGACAGTTAACACAAAAGGGTTATTATATTCAGCCATACTCACATTTCAGGTTTGAGGTATATTTCTTTATATAGGAATATATTTTTTACTTTCAGTAAAACAGTTCATTTAGATTTATTTCATCTGGCTTAATAAATTATATGATCACTAAAGAGTCTATATTTAATCAGTCTTCTGAAATTACAACTCTGATGACCAAATACACTTTGAAAAATAACATACTAAATGACAATAACAACTAATGCTGGAGATCACTAAATCGTGGTGCTGGGGTCTGGTACTGCTTTGGGGATCCCCCTCCTCCTCCCTCCGTTTAGTACTTTGCAGCTGAGAGTGTGTTTTTGAGTGTGTTACCACATGCACACAGCCACTGTGCTGTAACAGAAGCTGTGTACTGAACGTAGAGAAGAGAAAGTGAAACTATGTAAAACTAAAGTATCAATCTCATCACGCAAGTATTGATCAATACCAATGCCAATACAGTACATGTTCATACAAATGTACATAAATAATAATAAATATTTACATAAATCAACAAATACAATAGCTGCAATATAAACCCCCATATACCATGATCAAACACCTCAAGATAAATATACATAAATAAATATATCTACATAATTAGTTAAACTTCCTTCTTCCTACGTACTGCTGTCCTCGTGGAAGTATACATAAGGGGTCGCAACCTTTTTTGCTGTGACACCGTCGGAGGACAGAGCAGCAGGTTGTGGTAAGTTACAATTAGCAGTTTACACTTTGTTTGCAACAGTTATCGTCACAATTACCCTCGCAGGGTGTACTCTACAAGTTCATGTGTGTGTCTATGTGTGCAGGAGGATGACGAGTGGACAACGAGGCGGACGGTCCCCGCGTCCCCCGCTGTGTATGTCCACCCTCACTGGAAATATATACACACATGATAATCTTGCAAACATTTATCCAATAAACCTGTCTTTAGCATAATTACCTGTATATATTTACCCTTATATAACAATATGTTTGACAGCGAGCCCGTTGATACAATCCACATGGCTGAATGAACTCACTGTAAATCTCTAAATAAACATAATGTGATAAAATGCAGCAGGTCACATTGTAAAGATGGACAGTCTTACTTTGGACAGTGCTGGTCTGACTGAATCTGTCTCCACATTGGGGACAGGAGGAGTCTCCTGATGAAGCAGACTGGTCTCTGTGAAGACATTTCTTTATCACTCAAATGATTTGTTGACTGTTGGTGACAAATAACAAGATTTGGACGACACTGTCTGGAAGCTCAGATGTTCACACAGTAAAAGTGTCGTTACTTTTCTGTTTGAATTCAGCTTTCAGTCTGTGATGAAGATGATTTGATTTCAACTCTCATAAACTTTAACTAACAGATTTTCATATCTGTCTTTCTCATTAAACATTTAGTGATCTGCCTGTAGTTTGTTATTAAAATAACCTCAACACTTCCTGCTTCACAGTAAGATCCTTCCATTAAAGAGAGCTGAGCATCTCCTTCACTGTTTCACTTTGAGCAGCTCAGCCTGAGCACATTGTTAATTATTAGTGTACCTTTGAGATTAAATTTTCTTCATATTTTACATCAACATTCAGAGAATACACTATAAAAATATCAGAATATTATCTTGAAGTTCTAAAGTTTATTTCTAAAGAAAATAAAACAAGATCCATCTTTGTTTGAAACATGATGTGGAGGTCTGCACTCATAGTTCTGCATCATGAACAGGGCCGTTTCTTGTTATGTGCAGACTATGCCATTGCGTAGGGCCCCACAGCCACCAGGGGCCCCCAAACTGCAAGTTCAGCCTCAATATATTTTGGGGAAATTAAAAGTGTCTTAATTTGTAGGCAGGTAAACAAATTCAAATTCATTCATTGTGTGAAACACTTCTATACTTAACAAGTGTTTTACAGGCACCATTAACAGTTGCATCATGGATTCAAAATAATAATAGAAAATAGTTTTTGCTTATTTCTTTTAATCTTATGCAGTGGCCTTTCTGTTTTTTTTTTATTATTATTGTTTGCACATTAATATGGAGGCTGGTCTGTTATAGTTTTATTCATTTAAGTAAGCTCAGTTATTTTTTTCTTGTTTCTCGTCACCTTGTTTTCAAAGTTTACCATTTTTTAGGGACATGCTGCATCTGTTGCATTTATTAATGCATTCAGACTGTTTTCAGACTGTTGCATCACCACAGATCACCTAAAAAGGTTAGGAATATCTCCCTCAGAGTTTCACAAAAGAGGGCCCCCCAAATAGCATCTTGCATAGGACCCCAAATATCAACGGCCCTGATCATGAAACAGTATCTGCACTCATAGTTCTGCATCATAAATATAAACCTTTGAGCAATTTGTATTCATCCTCAATGCATCATCTTCATCAGGTCAGTTTACAGTAAAAAAAAAAAAACAGTCTCTTACTTTGTGTCTGAGGGTCCAGCTTCATCACTGAACTGATCAGGAAGACCTTTGGACCGGTCACTCTTCATAGACAGACAGCTGGATCCTGGAGACTCTGCTCTCTGTCTGTTGGACTGAACTCTGCAAACACCAACATGTTTTTATTCAGATCACTGTTTCTGATGATAATTATGAGCTTTAAAAGTTTGTATTCGTCCTTAGTTCAGATTATGGCTTTTCAAAGTGACTGACAGCTGTCACAGACACTAAGAGGAAAATAACAGGTCATAGTTTGGTAAGTATTAGTAAATATATTTTCGATATAGAAACAAAATCAAGAGAAAACATGGCTAAATAAATAGGTCAAATAAATGAGTTAGTATCAGCTCTCTTACTTTGTGTCTGATGGTCCAGGTTTATCACTGAAGACTGGAGGATGACCTTTGGATCGGGCACTGGATGCTGGAGACTCTGCTCTGTCCTCCTCTTCCTTCTCACGAGTATTCATCTTCTGGACTTTAGTCAGTCTGAGAGGTGAAACAGTAACACTGACTGTGAGCTCAGAACACAGGAATCAAGAAAAACAGGTTTGTCCAAGTGTCACAAACAGGACTGAGCGAGAACAAGAAGTAACATTTGTAAACTGCATATGAACACAAACAGACTTTGTGTTGACAGATGAATCAAACTGTTCATTCCAACTTTTCTTTCCTCTACAGTCCACAGAGAGAAAACTGACTCAGAGACTTTGACAGGAAAATAATAAAAATGTCGGATTAACACTCACCCTGACTCAGAATCACTTTTCCTCTGTCTGCTCTGTCGACTTTAAATGGAGACTGAACAAACTGAACACGCCTCAGACTGGTGTCTTTCTAAAATCACGTGACTTTGCTCCCAGTTTCATGATGTAAACATAAACATAATGTGAGAAAATGATGGAGAAAACCAAAACAAACTGTTCACAGATCCTGGAGGAGAAAACAAAGAAACTAGTTGTTATTTAACCGAGACAAACGTATTAAAAGACTACACAGGCAGTTTATATTCTAACATACAGGTGACTAATGGGCAGGCCGTGGTCCGGACCCAGACTCTGTCTCTGATTGGCTATCTTTAAAAGGTAAATATTTTATTATTATGAAAGTACTTTTTATTTATATTTCTGAGTTGAATGTCAAATTTACTTTGCTCATTTTATTATTTATTGATTTGATTTATTATCTTATAGCTCTAAGAGGCAGACTGTGTGTATATTATATATATTTTATTATATTATATATATATATATATATATATCTCTCAATATATATAGTTTGACAGTATCTTAGCTGTTCCTAGGACTTTACTCCCCACATCTTCTCTAACTGCTCTTTCAGCCCTGGGTTCTCGATCTTCTCGTGTTTCTTCTTCCTGATATTGCCGTCGCTCGGAATTGCTACGTCTATCACCACAGCCTTCTTCTGTTGTTTGTCCACCACCACGATGTCTGGTTGGTTAGCCATCACCAGCTTGTCGGTCTGGATCTGGAAGTCCCACAGGATCTTGGCTCGGTCATTCTCAATCACCTTGAGAGTCGTCTTTCATTCTGACCTTGGGATTTCCAGCCCATATTAAGTGCAGATGTTCCTGTACACTATGCCAGCCACTTGGTTATGGCGTCCCATGTATGCTGCCCTGCTATTATGTGCTGAACTGTCTCAGGAGTATCTTTGCACAGCCTGCACCTCGGGTCCTGTCTAGTGTGGTAGACTCCCGCCTTTATTGATCTTGTACTGAGTGCCTGTTCTTGTGCTGCCATGATTATTGCTTCTGTGCTGTCTTTCAGTCCAGCCTTTTCCAGCCACTGGTAGGATTTCTTGATGTAGGCCACTTCTCTTCAATCTGTCGGTGGTACATGTCATGCAGGGGCACACTCAAAGTCATGAGTCATTTATTCATTGATTCATTCACTCATTCATGGACAGAAAAAAAACTCTGGAAATCCTGAGAAGTAATTGAACAAATGGGCTTTATTCCCACCAACATGCAGAACATTTATATTCATAGAAACTGAATTTAGAGATTTACACCACATGGAAAGTAAAATGGGATTTTACCATCAAGATTTGTGTTTTTTTCTGCAATAATACTAACAAATATAAGTAGCAACATAATTTTAATCACTTAGATATATATACAGACTTCATTGTCATTCAACTGTACATTCACAATGTACATTTGAGCAAGATTTTGTTGCAAGGCTCCGAATAAAAACAGAAGACAAGGTAATAACAGTATATAAGTATAAATATAAAGTTTATGAAATATAAAAAGTATATGAAATAATGAAAAATAAAATACGGGCACAATCAATCTTATATACTTTGTACTTTTCTTGCTATATTTGATACATTTCATGTCAAAAGAAAACAAATATTTAACACAGCTCCAACCTTTCAACAAAATCCAGAGATATTTCAGGAACTAAAAGCAACTTTAATCAATATTTTTATATCAACAATGAATCAAATCATGTGAAAGTGAAACAAGTCGTCCATAGTCAGTCAGAGCTGCTGCTGCTTCAACCTCTCTGGATCATCGGGACTCAGCTGATCCTCTCAACACAAACACCTTTCTCATCACTCACACTCTGACAAAGATTTTTTCCATCTGATGAGCGAAGAAGACAGACAACAGAAGTCATGAATCAGTGTTTCCAGAGACTCCCTTCATCAGCTGTCAGTCAGTGATGCAGCACATCCAGTATAAAGACCAGCAGGACTTCAGTCCTGTTCAGACACAAGTGGAGCGGCTGTGTAGCGTAGCCAGCTTCCTTTTGTTGTGGAGAAATTGCTGAAGTCAAAGGTCAATGGTCAGGAAGGAAGAAAGTGTTCAGGAGCTTCTGATGTCTTATGCTGTATTATTTATTGACGCTTGATCAAGGAGAATTAGAGAAACTTTTAAAGTTCATCAGAAGTGCCTGAGTCGGTCTCACATTCTGCCCAACTCATCCTGGTGGATCGGCTTTAAACCCCAAGATAGCACCACAAATACTACACGCCCAGAATTAGTCAGAGAATTACCCATGGACAGCGCCGGTCCTGGCCACATTTGCGCCCTGGGCGCATGATCACAACGACCTTCTGGCTCATCTGATTGGCTGACTGTTCTCTCTCTCTCTGTCTTTCTGTCCAATCCTGAAGCCTGTCACCGTTCTCCTCTCACAGCTTCACTGAGGAAAGCAGCCGCTGAGAAGGTCGGAGGTTTACAGGAAATACTGGATCTGTGCTTTGATACTAACTGTGTTTAGTACAATACTGCTGAGAGCAACATGGACTGACTGCAACCCTCTACTGACCTCAGAGTCTGCAGACTGCAGTGTGGACTCTCCACAAGATCACACAGAGGCTTCACTGCTGAATCCTGAAGGTTGTTGAGTCTCAGATCCAGCTCTGTCAGATGGGAGGGGTTGGACTTCAGAGCTGAGGCCAGAGAAGCACAGCTGATCTCTGACAAACTGCACTTCACCAATCTGAATAAAGATTATGAATTAAAATTATGTAAGTTTAGGAGACAATGTTCCTATTTATTCATTTTTGTATTATTGTTTATTTAAATAAAAACATTATGTGAATAAAAGATGAAAATCCAGAGTTGAAGAGGTTCACAGTGAATTATCCAGTGGAGATTTTTCTTGTTATATTCAGGTTTGAATTGTGCAGCTCAACATTGCTCTGCCACAGTCAATTGACTAAACCATAGAAGAAGAAAATAGACTTTAGCATTCAGATACTCAGTGTGGATCAGTATATCAGCCTGATGTCTGCAGTTTAGTGTCACCACAACTTTCACATCATATTAGTCTCAGCACAGAAGTAAAAAATGGTATCTGACCTCAGAGTCTGCAGTCTGCAGTGTGGACTCTCCAGAAAATCACACAGCAGCTTCACTCCTGAATCCTGCAGGTTGTTGTAGCTCAGGTCCAGCTCTGTCAGATGGGAGGGGTTGGACTTCAGAGCTGAGGCCAGAGAAGCACAGCTGATCTTTGACAACCCGCAGAGCCTCAATCTGAATAAAGAATAAATGATGTTGATAAAAATTCAGAGATCAAAGAATAAAGATCCATGGACACGGTGTCAGTCAGACCTCGCTTTGCAGCCATAGACAGTGCAATTTCTCAATTATTCTGCTCGCTTTGCAGCCATAGACAGTGCAATTTCTCAATTATTCTGTATGCAGATGTGACCATTTACCAACAATTCTAAACATTCATTGACTTTAACCACTAACAGAGGACATTTTCTACAGTTTCTTTAAGAAACACAAGTCTTTGTGACTGCAGACTAAATTTAATACAACAAACATGAAAATATGAACAAAAGGACATTTACAACTTTATAGATGTAAGTTATGCCTTATCATAAATTAGCTTCAATTGTTTATTAAACATCAGATCTGCAATAGTTAACAGAGAGCCAGTGAACTGACCTCAGAGTCTTCAGTCTGCAGTGTGGACTCTCAAGAAAATCACACAGCAGCTTCACTCCTAAATCCCTCAGCTTGTTGTTCTGACTCAGGTCGAGCTCTTTCAGATGGGAGGGGTTGGACTTCAGAGCTGAGGCCAGAGAAGCACAGCTGATCTCTGATAAACTGCAGTGCCCCAGTCTGAATAAAGAATAAAAGATGTTGATAAAAATCTATTCATAATCCAATCAGATGTGTTCAGGTTTGAAATGTGTAGCTCTTTTCTCTCATACACTCTACAGCCTCATCAGCACAGACATCATCTTCACTGACTGATGGACCACTTTAAGTTTAATTTAAGTTTAATACATCACTTAATGATTTGAACTGACCTCAGAGTCTCCAGTCTACAGTTTGGACTCTCCAGTCCAGCAGACAAAATCTTCACTCCTGAATCCATAAGCATGTTTCTGCTCAGGTCCAGCTGTCTCAGATGGGAGGGGTTGGACTTCAGAGCTGAGGCTATGACTTCATAGTGAGTCTCTGAGTGTCCACAGCCAGAAAGTCTGTCATAACATTACAAAACATGTTATTATGAAATCCGACTGTGTGGACTGTGAAAAATGACAGATCTCATTCCACCCAATGGAAGATGAACAGAAGAAAAACTGCAAAATGTAACAATTATTAGGAATAAATAGAATAACTGTGTTGATTAACTTGGCAGCTTTAAACACAACCAACTGAAAAATCAACATTTACTGATTTCTAATGTTCATCACATCTGGACTTACTGAGCCTTTCTGCAGTTCCTCACAGCTGGAATCAGTCTCAGTCGTCCCTGGTCTGATGTGTCGTACTTGTTCAGGTCCAGCTCATCCAGAACCTCCTCTGATATCTGCAGCCTGTAGGCCAGAGCTGAGCAGTGGATCACAGAGAGTTTCTTCTCTGATCTGTTCTCTGACTTCAGGAACTCTTGGATCTCCTGATGGACTGAGTCATCGTTCATCTCCATCAGACAGTGGAAGATGTTGATGCTTCTGTCAGGACAGATCTTGTGTATGTTCATCTTTTTAAGATTGTTGTTGGTACTCTCAATGATTTCCGGACTGTTGTCTGTCTGACCCAGCAGGCCTCCTAAGAGTCTCTGGTTGGACTCCAGAGAGAGGCCATAAAGGAAGCGAACAAACAGGTCCAGGTGACCATTTTTACTTTGAAGGGATTTCTCCATGACTTCCCACAGGAACACATCAAGGGATAAGTCACTGTAGTCTTTCCCCAGGAAGTCCTTCAGTACCTCTGTCTTCTTGTTGGTGTAACAGTGGAACAGGTAGACTGCAGCCAGAAACTCCTGAACGCTCAGATGAACAAAGCAGTAGACTGTTTTCTGGAAGATCACACTCTCTCTTTTGAAGATCTTTGTACAAACTCCTGAGTACACCGAGGCCTCTGTGACATCCAGACCACACTGCTCCAGGTCTTCTTGGTAGAACATGATGTTTCCTTTCTCCAGCTGTTCAAACGCCAGCCTCCCCAGCTTCAGAAGAACTTCCCTGTCAGCCTCCGTCAGCTCCTGTGGACTCGTCTCATGTCCTTCATCGTACTTCTTCTTCTTCCTCTTTGTCTGAACCAGCAGGAAGTGTGAGTACAGGTCAGTCAGGGTCTTGGGCAGCTCTCCTCTCTGGTCTGTGGTCAACATGTGGTCCAGAACTGTAGCAGTGATCCAGCAGAAGACTGGGATCAGACACATGATGTGGAGGCTCCTGGAGGTCTTGATGTGTGAGATGATTCTGCTGGACAGATCTTCATCACTGACTCTCCTCCTGAAGTACTCCTCCTTCTGAGCGTCAGTGAAGCCTCGTACTTCTGTTACCCTGTCAACACATGAAGGAGGGATCTGATTGGCTGCTGCAGGTCTGGAAGTTATCCAGATGAGAGCCGAGGGAAGCAGATTCCCCTTGATGAGGCTTGTCAACAGCACGCTGACTGATGACTCCTGTGTGACATCAGACACGAGCTCTTTGTTGTTGAAATCCAGTGAAAGTCTGCTTTCATCCAGGCCGTCAAAGATGAACAGAAGTTTACAGACAGCGAGCTTCTCTGCTGTGACCTTCTGTAATGTTGGATGGAAAACATGGAGCAGCGTGAGAAGACTGAACCGCTCATCTTTGATCAAGTTCAGCTCCCTGAACGAGAGCAGAACCACCAGACTGACATCTTGGTTCTCCGAGCCCTCTGCCCAGTCCAGAGTGAACTTCAGCACTGAGAAGGTTTTTCCAACGCCAGCGACGCCGTTGGTCAGAGCGACTCTGATGTGTCTCTGTTGGTCAGGTAAGGCTTTAAAGATGTCGTGGCATTTGATGGGAGTGTCATGGAGGGTCTCCTTCTTCTTGGAAGCTGTCTCAAGCTGCCTCACCTCATGTTGGGTATGAACCTCTTCACTCTGTCCCTCTGTGATGTAGAGCTCAGTGTAGATCCTGTTGAGGAGGGTTCCACTTCCTGTTTCATCACTTCCTTCAGTCACACGTTCACATCTGGTCTTCAGACTGATCTTATGTTCATCTAAAACCTCCTGCAGACCACCACTCACTAAAACAGAGAAACAAGTTTGAGACAAAACAAATCAATCAATACATGAATGTACAGAGAAATAAAGGTCATGAAGTCCAGTGTTGGTTGAACATCAAAAATATTTTAACTTTAAATTCAGTTAGAAGCTACAAAAGTGCTGACAGCAACAAGTTTCATTTATTTCTCTGTCCTGGATCCACAATGGTGAAACAATGTTTCCACTGACAACAGAAACTGTCCCCATCTTCAGGTAAAACTCAAATACATCACATTGTAAAGATGGACAGTCTTACTTTGGACAGTGCTGGTCTGACTGGCTGTCTGCAGTCCACGTCTTGTTCTGGATCTTTCTCCACACTGGGGACAGGAGGAGTCTCCTGATGAAGCAGACTGGTCCCAGTATGAGGTGATGCAGTGTCTGCAGAACCAGTGTCCACAGCTGGTAGAGACCGGATCCTTCAGGACGTCCTGACACCAAACACAGCAGGACGGCTGCTCCTCCACAGGAACATGACTCCTATTCCTCTCTCTGTGAAGACATTTCTTTATCACTCAAATGATTTGTTGACTGTTGGTGACAAAGATCAAGATTTGGATGACACTGTTGTTTTTAAAGAGGACCAGATTTGACAATGTGAAGATGTCTGGGGGCCAATACTAACATTTAGAAATGAAAAAATCACCAATAAAAGTTACACACAAATGCATTGTTCTGTAACTTTTTTTAAAATGACAATGTAACCAAATCTAAGCCAATCAGGCGTGAACGAATCCAAAAAACAGATAAACTTGCATGAAGTTGATACAAATCTTATTTTGAGTAATGCAAAGTCTGTTAACATTTAAGTTAACATTTAACATTAACATTAACTCTGGCTCTTGTCTTTAACAAAATCATTCATAAAGTCATTTTGTGTCACATCAACACATATATAACAGCAGCAATTATGTCCTTTAAAGGTTCAAATGCTTTGTTATGTCAACCAAAAAAAGACAAAACTGACAGCCACACAGTATCTGACAATCCTAGCAGGCCATAAATAATATATTATAAAAATGAAGCTTTGGACCACATGAAATCTGACCGTGTGCTGTGTTTGGTCCCTGGGCCGTACTTTGGACATCCCTGGTCTAGTAGCTCAGATGTTCACAGAGTAAAAGTGTTATTTGTTTGAATTCAGCTTTCAGTCTTTGATGAAGATGATTTGATTTCAACTCTTATAAACTTTAATTAACATAATTAACATATCAGTCTAACCAATTAAACATTTAGTGATCTGCTTGTAGTGAAGTCACCAGTTCAAGTCCAGACAGTGTTATTTGTTTGTAGGTTATCCTTCATGTTTTCTGTCGATCTCTACTGTGAACTATTAAATAAAGGCACAAATGCAATTTAGATATATAAAAAAAACACAAAAAACCCCAGAAAGTATCCAAAGCTACCCCGCCCCCCTCCCTTTTTTTTAAAATCTGCATCGGTGCTGCCCATGGATGTTTGTTCAAAGTGTTTCAAAGTAACTTCAGCTGTCACACATGCAAAGAGGAAGATAGCACGGGTCAAAATATTTGGTAAATATTAGTTAGTAAATACACTTTGATAGAAACTATCATATACAAACAGAAACAGAAGGCGTGACATCTGTAGTGACTGAAAGTAAAATAAATGAGTTAGTATCAGTTCTCTTACTTTGTGTCTGAGTGTCCAGGTTCATCAATGAAGTTTGGAGGAATGCCTTTGGACCAGTCACTCTTCATGGACAGACAGCTGGATCCTGGGGACTCTGCTCTGTCCTCCTCTTCCTTCACATGAACATCCATAATCTGGACTTCAGTCAGTCTGAGAGGTGAAAACAGTAACACTGACTGTGAGCTCAGAGCACAAGAGACAGGATTCAAGTAAAACAGGTTTGTTCAAGAGTCACAAACAAGACTGAGAGAACATTAAGCGGCATGCGCACACTATGTACTTCTACTCTGTTGACTCAGAAAGTGTGAATTTCATTTCATTTCTATGTTTTGGCACTTTATGGATACAGTACCAGTTCATGTTTATTATATAAACTGACATAACTTCACCACTTTTTTTAAAAATGGGAATCACCACCCCGGTATGCCGTTCCACAGGTACTGTTTCCATCCTTCACATGGCATTAAAAAGGCATGTCAGCCAAGACAACCCAACAAGCGTTTACATCTCAGGGTGAATTGTATCCACACCGGGCACTTTGCCTTCATGCCTTCCAAAGAGATTTTTTGACTACCGTGGCGATCGCAGACAGAGATACAGGCAAGTCTTCAGTCTTCTCCACCCAGTCTGGGTCAGTAGCTCTCCACCCTGGGTGAACACAGCCTGAGCTAAGCCTTCTCCTCCCTGAATGGTTTGCCAGAACTTTCTTGAGGCCAGTGGAAAGACCTTGTCCATGACCTCCCCGAACTCTTCCCACATTTGAGTTTTTGCTTTTGGAACTACCAAAGCTGCAACCCTTCTAGTCTCTCAATACCTGTCTCATGCTGCCTCAGGTGACCCCTGGGGCAACCAAGCCCCAAAAGGCCTTCTTCAGCTTGACAACCTCCTTCACTGCTGGTATCCACCAGTATGTTCATTAGTTGTCCCATCTGATCAAACTCACCATGATCAGTTGACAGCTCTGCTCCTCTCTTCACCTGAGTGGCTGCAGATCTGATGACACACCCACAAAGCCAATCATTGATCTGTGCCCTTAGGTGTTACTTATGAACAACCATATGCTCTAACATAAGTCCAGGTTTAAATCTGTTGACTCTGCAGATTTCACTAAATACACAAAGAGTCTTTGAACGCAACAAAAACAGATGTGTTCATTGCTCACTGTAATGATGGGTTTCTAGCTCTGTCAGATGGGAGGGGATGGACTTGAGGGGCTGGTGTAGACTCAGGACAGAGAAGCACGGCTGATCTATAAAAAAACTGCAGTCCAACAATCAATTTATAATCCAATCGGATGTGTTCAGGTTAGGGTTTGGGTGAGCTACTAAAAAAAAAGAAGAAAAACAAAGTGATGAAATTCTTTCTCTTGGCCACTAGAGGGCAGGACACTTCCATAATTCTTAAAATACGCTGCCAGGCTCCAGGGTCAAGGGAGATATAGCAACATAACTGTACCATAACTTTCATAATAAAACAGTCAAAAGAGATCGTGCTTGTAATTTTCTGTCTGCAAGCAGGGGTGGACAAAAATCACAAAAGTATTACAGGACTGTTTAAATGTGAAGCTTTAGTCATACTATAACTTCTCTTGACAACTCCAGTTTCATTGTTTTAGTTACAGGGGGTTATGCATAGGTTGTTGATATTTAATAGTCAATAATTGGTACATTGGTGTTCAGATCCACTTCAACTTCCGGTCCATCTTTCGGCACCAGTGTGCTGTTCTTCTGAGCCAGGTTGGAGATGGCCTGGTCCAGGTTGTCCTCTCCTCCAGAGCTTTCTGCTGGGACCACATGTTCATCTTCCTCTCTTGCAGCTCTATGTACAGCTGTAGGACATCCTGTGGAGGGTAAACCTCTTGCTGACTATGTCTAGAGCTCAGTCCCTTGCTGGTCTTACCCTGGACCTCGTGCATTGTCTTGAAGAACTCCCAGAGAACGTTGGCCACCCCAAGCTTCTTGGCCCTCTCACTAGCCCTCCTGTGTGAGGGCAGCATGTTTCTCAACATGTGCTCATACTCATACACCCTCAGTAACATCAGTGATCTCGAACTCGCTCGGTCTGTCCCTTCAGTTTCTCTGCCACCATCTCCCAAAGTTTCTGTTTCTTGCCCACAAGCTGGACAAAAGCCTGATAGATTCATTGAACAGTCCGTTGGAGTGGTTTGTATATGACATTAAAAGCTGCTATTTTGTGAATGGGATTTTGCTTGTTGGGCCACAGGAGGAAGAAGGAAGTACCTGGCAGAATTTGTGTATGTGGACAGTAAAAGACCTTCTTTGTGATGTAACACACGCACCCATACAACCCCCCCCGCCGTCCCTTTGAATCGCCCCGAGCACTGGCCTTAAGAGGAGTTCTGTTGCCGGGTAATGAAGAGGAGGCGGCGAGGCAGGTGCTGCTGCTGGAGAACAGTGGACCACTTGTGGCTCTTTTGAGTGTCTCTCCACACTCGTCCATCTCTCTGGTGCCCTCTCCCATCCCCCCCAAACTCCCTCCATCCACATTCACTTCACCTCGCACTGTTTCACCCCCACCATCATCACAAACAGGTGTGAGTGTGATTCCTTGCCTCCTGCCTGTGGATTCTCCCACATGTTTGAATGCCATGTTACATCGTTTATCCAGCCAGCTGTAGCTTGGTTGTTTGCTTGGAATATGAGACGTAACAAAGAAAAGACGGTTATAACTCACAGTTTTTAGTCTTGGAAGGACACACAGAAGATGCTGCATGGACTAGAAACCATTCATTAAAAACAAACAGTCTTTATTTCATCTTTATCTTCTTTTACCGTTGTATTCGATCACCTTCATCGTGAGTAAAATCTGCTCTGCAGATGAGTCTCTCGCCGCCATGACAATTCTCTCAAGGGTAATGGGCTCTGAAAGAGGTGATGAACTATTAAGAAGTGATCAAACTCCCATTTGAGCCATCAGCGCAGCTCATTTTTCTGTGCTTTGTCTCACCACAGACGAGTGGCTCTGTCAAAACAAAAAAAAACCTGTGTAAAACTCAGATCTGAGACGAGTGCATGAAGTCGTATTTTTCTCTCAAATGTGCTGTTTGACATTTCAACATCAGCAAATCAATATCGCATCCATCATTTTCATGTTGTAAGGGTAGGCCTGTGTGTGTTGTTTATATGAATATAATTCATATTTAATTGCTGACCTTCATACAGTGTAAACACGTGGCCCAATAAAAATAATCTCTCCATCAATTACACATCTGCTTATGCAGAAATTGTTATTACTCCTTTAAACAGTGGAGGTTCATTATTTATCTTGCATATCTAGACTCTGGGCTGAGTAATGAACTGATTAGCTGTAAGTGTTAATTGAAAGTCCTACTTCTAGAAAAAGTTGCATCGATATTTAATATATGTAACAACAGATTGGACTCTGGATCTTATCCGTCACTGTGGATCAATGTGTATTTGTAAAAATGTCTCCCTGCCTTACAAGCATTACGATCTTGATAAATCCTTGAATACAGCACATCTAAAGGTCAAACATTCAAAACTAGTCAATTAAAAACTGATTCCAATCATTCGATAAGCCAATAGAACCATAAAAAAGATATTTTCTATGTGGACACAGCCTGTTTTACCACCTCAAGACAAAAATTGATTCTCTTTTGGTTGTAAAATCCAATTCATACCGAACTCAAACACCTGCCCTTAAAGCCTCGGACCACTTAGCTTCAAATTGTACAAAATATAAAAGAATTTAAATATAATATGCATTAATATCTGTAGATAAGAATACAGACACTGTGCGTCTGAGTTGAACCAGCTTTGTCCCTACAGAAGCTCAGAACGGACAAACCAAACACTCGACAGACTTTAGATTTGTTTTTGGCCGGCACCGTCGTTTCTCCTTCACACTTGGAGCGGTATGGCATGTGGAGGGTGTTGCAATCTACAACTAAATCACTACGTGCTGCTAAATCCTGCACACTTGTCCTTTAAAGTCTCTAAAATGTGGCTTGAAATGGAAAAGAAACGACTGTATTTAAAAAAACAGAAAGAGCTGCATGATGATTTTACCTTCACTGGGCAATTTTATTTTTAAAATTCAAGCTGCATCGCACACCGCAAATCAATGTTTCATCAGCGACCATGCAGGATGTACAATTAAAACCCCCCTCCCCAATTCTGCAGCCAATACCATATTATCCTGATTGTATCTCACATAGCGGATACTTGAGATGGCTCACACTACAGTAATCTGAAGGTCGTTTGTCGTAACCAGTGTGAAATACATGAACCAGCCTGAACCCTCGCCTCGAGCCCGGCCCAGGAAGCTCTCACTCGCAGAGCGGCCGTGAATCAAATGCCCTCTCATCTCCACCGACCAGACGCAATCTATTTCTCATTCTCTCCTCATTGTTGACACACTGTCATTGCAGGGCCTCGCTGCCTAGCAACAAAATCCGGGCAGACGTTTTTCCAATCTTCTGTCAGGGGGAAGCTCCGCCTCTCTCCGTCCCTGGAGGAATGATTGAAAGGTCACTTCACTCCTCTCCTTGTCTGACAGCACACAGATTGTCTTTTCTGAAAACTCCAAAGTGTGTGTGTGTGTTGGAGGAGGAAGGAGGAGGCACTTCACTGTGGGTACAAAACACTCAGTGATGAGTGGGCAGAGCGGCAGCAGTTTGCTTAGTGAAAAGGGGAGGTTTGCTTCCAGATCGATGATGCCACACTTTCCTCATCACAGGCTGGATGTGACCCCCATCGGATGTCTCCATTGTTGTTCTCTGAGAGGTCAGAGGCCCTGTGGGGTGGTATTAAAGGAAAAGTCTTTCTTTGTGTGTGTGTGTGTGTGTGTTACAAACTGGGTTACTGTATTGTATTTTCGCCCATCTTTCATATCAGGCATTGGGAAGGTCTTACTAACCCACTTCATGGTGAGATGTGGGAAACGGAGCAGTCTGCAGAGCCCACAGGACAACCCATTCGAGAGATCAGACAGGTTTTAAGAGCAAATATAAAATCTGTCACAGTTTTATGCTCTCGGAATAAGTGTCATGCATTTCAAGCCCAGATCATAGACGAACAATGCCAGTATCATCAGCAGCAGAACATTGTTGAGAGAGCAAAGACATCCAACCAGGTACAAATATGAGTAGCACTTCCGTTTTATGGTACTTTATACTTCTACTGAATCTCTCTGACAACTACAGTTACTAGTTACTTTCCTAGCACACATTACTTTCAAACCTGTGATGAGCTCAAAACATTTTTACTTGTGACCTTATCGTTTGCTCCAGATGTTGGTGTGTTGTTAGCGGTACACACCAAAGCAGGATTTCTGGATATTTTACTACAAAACCAATAATTCCACCCAGATCCTTTAAGTATTTTACTAGGTTCAACTAAACCCTCAGATCAAATTCAAAAATCAATCTACATGGGTATCTAGTAGTGCTGTTGATCGATTAAAGTCCAAATCTTCACAAACTGTGCTATAAATATGCCCTCTACTGTTGTAACCCGGCTCCTGTGGCTGAACCAACCACGCCCCTACAGTGAATGTCCTCTACTGCAGAGAGGGAGCTAAAAGAACTTCTAGTTAAACGCTTAAATAAAAGATGTGAGTATGTCTTCCAACACTGGTAGTTAAATAATGATGCTTTCTTGCCACAGATTGGTGACACAACCCTACACTTTGTCACATATGTCCACTCAAATAAAAAGGCAACCAAGGAGAACACTTGCAGCTGATGACTGTCACCAATTAGTTTACATGAACAACTGAAAGAAGTTTATCGGCTAAGGTTGTAAACGGTTAAACAAAACCCCAAAAAACAATTTCCTTTAAAAATCTGTTGGATGACGTCTTACAGCACAACCTCAATTTCATATTTTTGGAACATGAGTGGAATGACTCATTTGTTGTGAACGTGATTGGGTGTAAATTAAAGCAAAATGAGATTGTCTTTGTCTGTGGTGCACTAGTTTAATCCGACCAACACCATTAAAACTGTACTGTCTAAATCACAGTGAGGCTCATGCTGAAAGGAGAGTAGGGATGGGTTTGTGCAGGGTGGGGTGGGAGTGCTGACGCAGTCCTGATCAGGATGAGAGATTAAGGAAAATGGATGGATATTAAACATCAAATAAGATGCTAAAATTAAAGTAGCAAACGATGCATGATGTTTTAGTTCAAGAAGTGAATGACCCAAATGAAGGAGAGGAAGTCCGTAAACAAACCAGTAACGGTGGAGCCTGGTTACACCCTGGACAAGTCTCCAGCTCATCAGAACAGAGAAACAACCACCCACATCGACGGCCAATTTAAAGTCACCAATTAACCCATTAAGGTCATGACTACCGGGAGAGATGGAGAACATGCAAACTCTGCAGAGAAAGGCCAAATTGAGGTTCGAACCAGAAACCTTCTTGCTGAGGCGACATTGCTAAACACTGCACCACCCCAAGATGAGTCCAAACTAACAAAATCCAGAATACTTGGCGCAAGAACATGAACGTGAGGGGCCAAACAACAAAGAACCCGGACCAAAACAGAGACGACACTAAGAAACACAACTACTAAATACAGAAGTACCTGCAAGTTTATTATGAACGCTCAAGATGTGACGAGTTGTGGTTAAAAATTGCATCACGGCTTTCTTTTAAAGGTTCGTTGCTCCTTTAGCGTTCTCGCTGCACCGCGATTCAACTTGGTCGAGCATCATTTGAAAGTCAAAGTTACATTGTCACAGAGGAAGCATTCGTTTATGGAAAGATGTCATTCAAAGCTCCTTTTTCCTCCATCTCAAGATCCATTTTTCTAACCCGATCAATAAAGTTTCACATGATTGTCAGACAAAGAACAAGACAAGACTATATGCAACCTTCAAGGCCAAATCGCTGCGATGCATAATGGAGGAGAACCAAAGGGCCCCCGTCTCTCATTAACATTCCTCGCAGTCACCTTCAACAATACATTTGCCTTACTGCGAGGGGCAGCACTCAGCTGGGAGATGGATTTCCCTGTTCTCATGTCAGAATATTTTAATGTGTCATCAAAGTGGCAGCTTCATTTCTGGCACAGCGAAACACTAAGCCCGAGCCAAACACTGGAACAAGAAGTCTGTCTGAGGGATAATATTAGCATACTGCCTCCGCGCTTTGAATGGTGCAGCGATTATGAACCTTTGTGCCACTGGCATGAAAAAAAGAGATTGCAGCACGAGCTGTGGATGCACATATACGGCTGGTTCTTTTCTCTGATTCAAGAAGAACACTGTGAGAAGTCTCTTAAGCCCTGGTTCTATTTAAACAGCCTGTATTCCTCAGAGCATCCAAGAAACAAGCTTCATATTTCAGCCCGTGCATGGGAACTGCAAACTCTGAAAAACATTTAGCAGCTGCCAAAAAGTCAAAAGAACGATTTGACATTTTTCGGAAATATGCTCGGTCTCCGCCTTAGTCGGAGTGAGATAAAGAGATCGATATTCATTTAATCTTTGTGCTCCCAGTGCGGAAATCAGCCCGTGGAGGAAGTTGTTTCAACGAAAGCACGAAAAAGAAACTTCCCAACAACTCCTGTTTGTCTCATTCACACTACATATCTTCGGAAATCTCAAACCAGTTTTTTTTTTTTTGCAGTATTCTTAGCCTGCACCGCAGGGTGCTGCAACTGTACGCATCAAATAATTATTTCCTCGTGTGACTCTGAGCCAGATGGTAAACAAACCCAGCAGAAAGGAGATTATATCAAAACAGTTTGGGCGTGCACCACGCAACATATCCATGACAGAATTCAGGGCATTAAAAATAAACTTCCTTGGTGAGACGGTATACGTGCATATTTCCCAAATTGTGGAACTCACACTAACAAACCAAAGAACCCGCACCAGGCCGAATTCAGCAGAGCAGCCAAAGCTTGAAGTTCAGGTCGTATCAGTAAGAAAGAAAATGTAATGACATTTAAAAACTTTCATGTATTTGTAAAATGTCGAGCTGCTCGCAGCGGCTGCAGGGCCGAGCCCCCGGCCTCCTCACACGTCTCGCCTTCTGTGCTTTGTGCAGCGCTGTTATAATCAATCATTTTATTTTAACAGTGGATCAAATGATTAGAGGCGAGCATCATTAATTATCATCCAGCTCTGCTGCAGAAACCCTCGCTACGTGCCCCACACCGAACAGCAGACAGAGTCACCAGCTGTAAAGAAAACTGAGTATTTAAGCAGCCAAATATCTTCATCATAATCTGGTTAATATTAGACTTCTATTCATCAGGTGACCAGGAAGAAGCTTTGTGTCTGCCAGACGTGAATGTAGGTTTGTTAAAGCAGCAGTGTGTAAAACTTCTACCATCAAATAACAGAGTTTAACTTATTCTGATGATACACTGACGTGTCATCAGGTGAACGGTGTCTCCGCCGTTCGTACGTCTGTTCTCACTCTGTCACTTTGTGTTGTTGCACTCACTCGATGTTTGGCTTTTAGCAAAGTTGTCGACTTTCTAGTTTTTGATCATAAGTGATGTAATCAGAACAAATACGACAAAGCTTGGGCTGCGTTGCTTTAACACGTTGGATATTTCAAGTTATGAGGCGTTATTATGTCGGTGTAGTGTTGAAAACTTGTTGTGCTGCCCCCAAGTGGACAAAAAAACTTATTCATGAAGTCTGTACTTCTGTCTGTGCTGGATTTTTAAACAGCGGGCTCGATGAGACAGCTACGACGCATTAGATCATATTTGATGCAATTATTCGGAACTAAATCACGATTTAAAGATCTGATTTTAAATCTGACACTGTACATTTCCCCTAATACAGTCGTCCCTCTCTATAACGCGGTTCACTTTTCACGGACTCGCTGTTTCGCAGATTTTTTTTGGTGTAATTTCGCATGCTTTTTTTTATTTACAGCGTACTGTACAGTATGAACGTGCATTGTGTTCTGCGTCCTGATTGGCTAAGGGAGTACTCTACAAAATGCGTTGTATGTTCTGCACTCGGGGGAAAAAAAAACACCTACACCAAGGAGGAAAAAGCCGTTACAGCGGAGCGGCGCCTGGACAAAGAGAAACTGTGAAATACGGTTTCATTTACTAATACAGTATCGTACTTATTTTTGTTAAATCTGCGAAAGTTTGAACTTTGAGAGTTTAAATAAGAGAAATGTGAGAAAATGTTAATGCCTGTCTGAGAAAAGTGTATAAAAGTGTGTGGTTAGGGGTTTTATGGCCTTAAAACATGGATAATAATTGTAAAACTTACTCCGTGGATTTCGTTTATTGTGGGTTATTTTTAGAACGTATCCCCCACAATAAACGAGGGACCACTGTAATTCATTACATAAATAACTTAGTAAAGTACAGGTCATTATATATTTAAGTTACTATTTTAGTGTCATTTAATGTTTTTTGGGGTGTGATAGGCACCTAAAAGGAATCATGAAATCTTTCCGTATGAGTTATATACTGAATATTTTAATGAGTAACCTTCAGCGGTACAAAGAGGATTCTCACTTCAGCCACAGCGGTGCACGACCTCTCTCCGTGCTGGTGAGCAGCCTCCACCAGCAGCTCATGGTTTCTCTGAACTGGAGGGTGTGCTTGTACTTTGTGGCCGCTGCTTTGCACCTCAGCGTCCGCAGCCTGTGTGACTCACTTCCTTTGCAGAGGAGTCTGAGCGCTTCAGCCACGCTTCAAAGACCTGCAGAGAGAAGCGACCGATGTCAGCGCCGCGATTCTAACAGCGGGAGACGAGAGCGAAGAAGAAAAACTCTCCACCAATCCTGTTATCCTCATTCTGACTTGCAATTAAGTGTGCGTGTCACTTCCTTGGAAAGTGGAGTCACCTTTCAGGCTCGTCAGTCAGCGCAGCCTCGGGCCTCGCCACCTGTTGTCTGAAACCGCAGGGTTAGAGACTCGAAGTGTGAGCGGCGTTAACAGGCCTGGCCCTCTGCCTGGCCAACTGCTACCCTCGCCATGACATCCGATCCAGCGGTGGCCAACAGCTGCACCGTGTTTTGTTGGCACCGCCTGTTTAGATGTCGTCTCGGATGAGTCACGGTACGCGGAGGAATCTGTTCGCAAACGCGACTGGATGAACTTTCTGGTTTCTGGTGAGGACGTTAACCCTCACACTTAGTTCCCAACTGCAGACTAAATTATAACTGAGAGAAAGAAGCTGTTTGCAAGCACATAAGTCATCTTGGAGGGGGGTGTGTGTGTGTGCATTGAATTTAATGGAAAAATTCCAAGATATGAGCCACAGTCGCAGCTATCTTCCCCAGACGACATCTGTGATTTATTTCAGCCACAAAGCTTCTGTTAACACCCAGAAACGTTGATGAGAAAAACTACTTTTTATTCCGGGCCCAGAAATCAGCTCGGTACAGTAATGAGAAAGCATGTGGCGGGGTGTAACGCCCACCCTGCAGTGTGTGTGTGTGTGTGGTGGGCTGGTTGTCTGACTGATTTCTCTTCTGCAGCATAAATAATCTGCGGCTGCAAAACGCTGGCAGCGCTCCAGCGCGGCTAAATTGAAAAAAAGTTGGGATGTAATTCGGCCTCTGATGATGAAAGTGACGATGCGGCTCGAGTTGCTCCGGGGAATCATCCTGTGATGTTTTTATTCTTCTTGAAGAACACCGATCACAGAGCTCCTGCATCAGGACGCCGATCCGTCCCCGCTGTCTCGGCTCGGTGAAGTTGACTTCCTGGAGTCTTCCCGTTCGCCTGTTCGTGTCTTTACGTTTAATTAGAAGCTGGAGCCGGCAGCAGCTTCATGTAAAGTCTGGACACACAAACAGCTGAAGCATAAAGACCTCACCTTCTCCTTCCAAGCCTGAATGACAAACAATAAAAACAGAGTTATGAATATTATTAGAGCCCTTAAATCTGACCCACTTCACCCTTTTCAAAAGGGACAGATGACAGAATCTTCTCATCCAACTCCCGACAAGAACGTCAAACGGTTCCAGGACTCTGGGTCACTCCCCTCTGGCAGGGAGGTCCATCAGGACCAGAATCTCACGCCACAGAAGCTGCTAGCCTCATCAACAAGGCCGGATCTGACACTCACATTGACGTTGCACCTACAAACTCCATGTGTTACATCAACGCTCAGCCTTACTCGGCAGCTGTTGGACTTCCTGCACATTTAAAATATTTGCACATCACATGGCACTTATAATCCCTGCTAGAGTTGTTCCGAGTCCGATACCGGTATCGGAAATTGCTCCGATAATGCTGGCATCGGTATCAGCGACTACTGGAGTGCAGGCACCGATCCGATACCGATATAATCTATTTACTGGTTAGCTGCGTTAAGCTCTGTTGGAGTTCTTCTTCGCTGCTCTTAAAACAGTGGTGCTGTGCTGAAACCGGCTGTTTTAGAGGGACGAGTTGATGCACATCATGTCGCCGGTGTGGCAGTATTTCACGCTCGATGCTCCCACCACTAAGACTGCGACATGCAACGTATGCAAAGACAAAATCTCGAGGGGCGGCACGAGTGTTGCTAATTTTAACACCAGCAACTTGATTAAACACCTGAAGATGCGTCTCTCTCTCTCTCACCTAGATTTATTTAATTTGTTTATACTGTTCTATTTAAAAAGAAAAAGCTTAAATATTCTGTATTTACTCGTGTTTTACAAAGGGTTTAACCTGAGCCAGGCCTTACCACAATGATAGATAGTTGCGGCCTAAAATTCCTGATGTTGCACGAGGTTTTCCAAAAAAAATTGCGGTGAAAGTTGCTTTTTACATTTTTGTTGTGGGAGGAAGTTGTGATAAGTTGCGATTCGACAGTCGTGGAGAGGGCGCATCGAGCCAAGTCCACGGTCCTGGAAAGCGTGAGGTCCGGCGGGCGGGCGCTGTAACACCTGAGCCCCCGAGCCTTTCCAAGCCGACTAAGAGCCGGTTGCGGTGCACCGCCGCAGAGGAAATGCGCCCGGTGGGGGCCAGCCAGCGCCGGGGAGAGGTCCCACGAGGGGATCTTCCCGCACCATGCGCCCGTCCAAGTTCAATCCCCTGGGCAGGCTGCGCGGAAGTTGCGGAAAAATCGCGGTGATTGGTTAAAATTGCAACACCGCCCTGAATTCACGGGGATTTCACTGAATTTGCAAATCGCAACATCGCGAATTCCTGGAGGGTCTGAGTACTCGGTATCGGCCAAAACCCACAGCACAAGTATCGGAATCGGGAGGGAAAAAATGGTATCGGAACATCTCCAATTCCTGCACAGCTGTATTTATACTTGTAATACTTGACTTTCTGTATCTTTCTTATATTTTTAGATGCTGTTTGCACCAGTGACACCAAAACAAAATTCCTTGTTTGTGAAAAATCATACTCGGCAATAAACCTGATTCTAACGTGACGAGGACTGAACCTTCGTACACGAGGCGTACACTCCACCGGGTGAGCTGTCAAAAAATAAAAACCAAGTGAAAGCATAACACACACACACACACACACACATAAAGACAGAGTCCAAAGGGTTCACATTTAATGCCCTGGGCTTTATTGTCTTATTTTAGTGAGAGTTCTGTCACATTTTTTTTTTTTTTTAGTCTTTTCAGCCTCCAGGTGGGACAAGTAAACCTCAAGGATATATCCTGCCATTGGACTGGGCATTCAGATTCACGACAAAGACGAGAAGCACTACTAAGTAATGCTGCCTTTGTGCCTAACTCTTCACAGAAGAGAGTACATTAATATTCCCCAAAGGAAGGCACCCAATACTTGTGGTTTTTGGCCTTGCAGCCGTCTGGAGATTCTTTTTTCAAAGAAAAAAAATCAAAGAAAAATAACAAAAATAAAAAACAAAGGGGGGGGCAGGCGAGGTGGAGAAACCCCACCACCCCCTCCGCCCCCTCTCTCATTAGCATGTTTTTGTTATTAAAAACTGGAATGATGAAACACGTACAGCGATCACTGCCCATTCACCTCCCTTATCACCTAATGCACGAAGAACAAGTAACAAAAAAAAAAAAAAAAAAAAAAAAAAGGAACCAAAGAATGAAGTCTTTCAATAAACGAAAAGCTTACAATCGATTCGACCACAAGGAGGAAAAGAAAATACAAAAATAACTCGATTTTTTTTTTTTTGTTTTACAAAAAAAATGTTTGTGGGATAAAACTAAAATATATATAATAATAATAATAAAATAATAATAATAAACAAAAAGGGACTCTGCTCGCATGAAAATGAAGAACGACCCTTTTTAAAAAACAAAAAAATACAAAAGCAGCATTGATATTTTATCAAAACCATCAACAGAAAACAAAATAGTGCTTTAATCAGAAGCAGCGAAGGCTTCTGGGAAGAGACTTCATCCCTGTTTTGTTACTTGTGTTTGGGACGATGTGACACAGAGGAGCGACCCCGCCTCTTCACGCCAACACAACCTCCACCCTCCTCCTCCTCCTTCTCCGCCTCCTGGCTCTCCTGGCCTGTATGTACGTCACCATTGATTTTTATTTTTTTCCCCCTCACATGATCCACAGAGAGAAGCACAGGGACCCGAAACAATAATAAAAAATAAATGCTAAAAACGTTGGGCGGGGAACCTGCTTTGTGTTCACAATATACAAAAATACCCAGGAGTCCGTAGCTACCTAACATTTACTACAGCACAGGAACCAACGAAGGTACAGTGTACAAAGAAAAGGAACGAAACAAACAAACCGAGAAACAAAGAAACCTGTAAACACGGCACAATAAATAGATTTAAAAACAGCAGGCTCCGCACCATGCACGTCATGTGATAAAACTCTTTGTCTATACAACTCCTACATCTCTCACTCGCCACAACTTACTTGGCTTTACTTCTTTTCTTTTTTTTTTTTCCTCTTTTTTAACTTTTAACCTTTTAAGTTTGACTCCCAAGTGCAAAACATCACAAATGGACAGTTCTGTATTCAAGTAATATATACAAGGTGGTGGGGGGGTATTACAAATATGTAAGTTACTGTACAGATACTAATTTTGCCGTATTCATAATTTACAGATGTCGTTATCTTTTTAACGGTAACAAAACAAAACAAACAGGGTTTAAAAGTTCTGATGAGAGATGAGAGATGCAAGCGTCCGTCAGTCTGCGTCCGAGTCCTGCTGTCCCTTTTTGCATTCCCGATGCTACGATGCACAGCACCTAAAAAAAACAAAACAAACAAAAACAAAACAAAAAAACAGAAGAAGAGCGGACTCCATCGCCGAGTCGCGCCGCGCCGCTACTACGTCACCTCCATGGCCACTGTGTTGTCTGCTATACTGTTCAGTGCTGGCTTGTCTTCGTCGTGATTATCCCTGCAGAGAGAGAGGAGAGGCGGTGAGCGATCAAACACGTTACAGGTTGATGCTTCGACCAAGTTTTACTCTTTCGAATAATCAACCACAGTTACAGTTACACTGCCGCCTCGCCCGGGAATCTCACCGGGTGCAGTGTCTCGTCCAGACACGACGTCCTCCCCCCCATGCTGACGATTCGTGGAGGCCCGGAGAGGTCCGCCAATCACGGCATCATCATCATCAGCTCTCGCTCAGCTGTGAGATTTTAAATTTGTGCTCCAGCGAGACTGACACGCTCACAATAGCGTTCCCTTCTGCGCACACACACTTATACATTTTCTTTATCGGTGTCTTTTGTCTGGGGCGTGGAGGCGTCGTTTGAGATGCCGTCGTCTGGTCGCCCACACCTGTACGGAGGCTCTGCAGCTTCAGTTCTAGTCTGAACTGATTGAAGCCCGTGGGCTGAGCGTCTGTTTCTTCTCAGTCAATCAATCAAACAATCAAACGGCTCCTCTGTCAGATTTCAGAGTCGAACAGCACTGAACTGCTAACGGGCCGAGCCTCAACTAACGTGTACAAGTGTACAAGGAAAAGGAACCGCACAGAACAGGAGCCTCACCTTGAGCCCAGGTCCATGGACGATGCTGCGGAGACTTTGGGCATCTGCAGGTTGGTGGTGGCGGACAGCTTTAAGGCAGAGGGCGGCACGTTGCCGAGGGTCCGGGGAATGTGTCGTCCGGCCAGGCTGGCGGCCGACGGCACGCTCAGGCAGATGTTGTTCCCGATGAGGACCTGAGTGGTGGCGGGGGTGGCGTTGGCGGCGCTGCATCCCAGGATCCCCAGCGCGGCCGCAGCGTGGGCGCCGGGGGCGGTGGCGAGGGAGGTGGGGACGGCGTTGGCGGGCGAAGGGGTGGCCGAGTTGGAGGAGGGCTGGAGGAAGGTCGGGGTCGCGGAGGTGGTAGTGTGTGTCGACTGGTTGGTCTGGTGGAGGGCTGCCGTGCTGCTGGACAGGTGCACGCCTTTGAAGACACCTGCCGAGCAGAGAGGAGCTCGTTAAGCAAACGACATTCAGTAACAACGCAAACCTCTAAACCTTAAAGACCGGCTCGGGTTCATCTGAAGGATTTTTAGAAGTCAAAGACACAAACTGAAGTTAGAATAATAACGTCTTGTTGTTGAAGTAAGCGGCGCTCACCTGCACCCGTCAGGACCCCGTTGACTCCGCTCGCCAGCACCAGCTCCTCTTTGGACTTGTAGGCCAGCAGCTGGTCCGTGGTGACGAGGGCTGAAGCAGCGAACTGGGCGCTGGCCTGGTCCAGCGTCTTGGACGCGAGCGCCTACATGGAGAAAATAAAAAACACACACATGTGGGTCGGAGCCAGAGACTTGACCGCTCGGCTGAAACGTATCAAACTGTCGAGCTCAGCACTTCGGCTGCCAAGCAGGAACTCGGCCAGCGGCGGTAATGCTTCTCGTGGGAGTGAAGATGCGTCCCGTGAACTGACCTTCAACTGCACATGATTTCATACCGGGACGAACGCACGGTGACAAAGACACGAGCCAGAGGAGACACACATCTGACTGCTTCAAGTGTGCGTGTGTGTGTGTGTGTGTGTGTGTGTGTGCGTCCTCGCTGACCTGTGTGTTGGTGCTGGCTGCAGGTTTGTTGGCTTGTTGCTGCTGTTGGCTCTGCTCCAGCTGCTGCTTCTGCATGAGGGCCAGCTGCTCCTGGTGCTGCTGGTACTGCTCCGCCGTCAACACTGTGTGGACAGGAAGGATTAGACGCGCCAGTCAGAACCAGAACTTTGGGTGTTATTTACTGCACGGTTCACTTGGCGCTCTGAGCCGAGGACACATTTTCGTGCTCGTGTTCGTCCTCCGTACGGGTTTCTGAACTCTTTGGGTTTCAGGGTGAAGCTTCCAGGACATAAAGCAACAGCTCCATGGAAACATGAGGGAAGAATTCAAGGTAAAAGTCCAGACTGAAGGCTCAACACACACACACACACACACACACACACACACACACACACACACTACAATAGCACATCCTGCACTGAGTCACCAAAGCAGCCAATAAAGTCGTACAGTGGAAAGAACTTCACTCAGTTTGTTTACTTCATTTCTGAGCCACAGTTCTGGACTCTGACCAAAGTTCTTGTGTCAAAATAAAAGCACCGTTTCGATACGAGAAGCTACGCTCTTATCTTGTAAACTCTTCTCTCAGCATGTCAATGGCACGCGTTAGTTCAGAGACATCGAGAGACGATCTCTGTTCACGGCGAAAGCACGACGACGCAGCGACGCCCACCGACGAGCAACAAATCACACACAACCTCATTTCACTTTGATTACAGAAAAAAAACATCGAGGTGTCGACGATTTAATATTTCACAGAATTAAGGCATCGATGGAAAAGATGAAAAATATAAACAGACTAACAGGTCGTGAAACAAACCAACATATTCCACGTTCATCATATGAATTTATCTCATGTGACGGGGTTGTCGGCGCTGATCGGAGGCGCTGCGGTCCGTTTCAGAAGCGGGTCTCAGCTCGGGGTCGCTCGAGAATAAGCAGCCTGGAAGCGGGTCTCAGCTCGGGGTCGCTCGAGAATAAGCAGCCTGGCTGACCGAGCTCACAGGAAGTCAGAATCCGGCTGATTTTCAAAATAAAAACAGCCAAAAGTGAAAACAACTTCCCTCCGTGGCATATTTATATATTTAGAAGCACATAATGTGAGCAAGTTCACAAAGTCTGCCTCTGGAAACACGACAGCGTTACGTCTCCAGGGCGGACTCGCCGTCACACCGTGCGGATCAGAACAACGAATGAAACGTGAACACAGTCAGACGCCGTGTCTCCCCACAGACTGATCAGTTTGAGGAGGCGAGGTCGGGGTCAGACTCACGGCAGCACGTCTCGTCGATCCATCGACTCCCTCGAGCCGTGAGATGAATTCATGTATTCTGATGTGAACAGAGGGTTCAAGCAGAGTCCGGGTCAGAGCGGAGCCGTCTACCTTTAAAGGTGTCAGACGAGAGCAGCAGCTTTTTATTCAGACTTTGTTTCCACGTGAGCAAAATCAATTCGACGGCGGCGCCTCATCATTTCATGCATACAGACTCCCCGTGCACTGAGGCGATCCTCTAACGGTCGAAGCAGGCGGCGTCTGCTGCCGCTACTTATTTATTAATTAATTTATTTATTAAGCCTTTATTTGGGTGATGTGATGATTTGTCACACACACGGGGAGATTCTGTCGTTTCCATTCATACAGAGTGAGTAACACCGTTTTAAAACAAGACACCCTGTGGAGTGTTTGACCACACAGCACAACAGAGACGTTTTTTACAAGTGGATCCCGGCTTTGTTCGTATCGTGCACGCACACGCACACACACACACACACACACACACACACACACACACACACTAATAAAGGACGGTTGTTTTGATTTGCACAGGTAAGACGATGACGAGGCAGTGATGTGAAATAGTTTTCCACCTTTAAAAGTGTCGAGTACATAAAACAACAGAAGGCGCCGTGACGTTCTTCATGTCGACATCACAAACTTCTAATTTAACCAAGAGACAAAAAAAAGCTGCAGTTCCTCTAACGTCCACCTGAGGCTGGCTCCAGAAGTGAGTCAGTCTCCATAAGTCCCCATGTTCACAGCAGAAATAAACATGTTTACAGCCTGGTACAAAAAACAGTTTTGGTCTCTGTAGCTAATTTCCCCGTTCATGACAACTGTACTGAGGGTGAATTTATATACAACTCACCTGTTCACATTATATTAAGGCTTGAAGTTATGCAGGATTAACAGGTAAGTGCCATTACAGACGGTTTACTTGAGCAACCCGGCGTCTTTCGGCCCACCTCAGGTCAGCTGATCGTCTTTGCCAATATTTAGTTTAGCTATAGGAGGAACAGGCGGCTTCATATTTTCAGCTTCCAAGTCACAAGATCAGAATCTATCGTCATCAGTCACACCGCAGAACAACCAGAAGACAACGCAACAGTGTAGAAGCATCGACGACAACAGACCGATCTGAAACCGTGAGACAGAACCACGTGAACGGACCTCGTGGACAGACATGGACGGTGATGTCTGATAAAACAACAAATCCACTCGAGACGTACAAGAAGAAGACAGCGAGCAGCGCGGCAGAGGAAACAAGCCACTCACCGTTGACAGGCGTCGGGGCTGGACCGGTGCGGTTCTGAGTGCTGGCTCCTCCAGACAGAGTCCGGCTTAGTCCTGATACTGTCCGGCTTAAATCCCTAAATCCTCTGCGAGACAAGTCTCCTCCACCCAAGGGGTGATGGGATAGCGTCCGTGGTCTGAAGTGCCTCCAGCGGCAAGTTTTAATGTTCAAAAGAATCCGGCTGAGGTCCACGGGCGTTGGCGATGACGACGACGACGGAGGTGACGGAGAGGAGGGAAGGTGGGAGGAGCTGGTTGGGTCCGAGGTATTGGTTTCTGAGGTACTGGCGTTGGAGTTGCGGAGCGGAGAAGTTAGAAGTGGTGAGGCGAGCGGTTCGGGCTCCGGGTCAGAGTCGAGGCTCTGACAGATGCTGTCCAGATCTGCGTGCGCTCTGTCCAACAAGATCCTGAAACGACGACAGAACAAATCATCAGAATAAATCATGAGCGAGCCGTCTGAGGTCAGACCAAATGAAAAACATGCTGCAGTCATTAGCAGCACATTACCACATCAACATCCTCTGGTTATGAGTCGAGTGTTGCAAAACAAAAACTCCTTGCATACCGCTCGTATAATTACAATGTCCAGTGGGCCAGTACCAAATATAGAGCTGTTGCACAAAAACGTGAGTTCTGCCATGAGCACGGAGCAGAACACTTATGTAACGGAACAAGGCTCCAAGTTTACGGCCACGCTGCAGCTTCACGAGGCCGTGATGCTTTTTAGAAATCCAAAAACAGAGAGACGACGCGGCTGTTCTCGAGCTTTACCACGAGCGCGGCGCGTTTCCTTTGAGTTGGTCGAGAGCAGAGGCCGCGCCGTTAACCAGATGTAGCGAGCGGTGACAGATTTAGAACGTCGAAACTGCGGCGCTGGCTAAAATCTGAGGGAATAACCAAAGTCACGAGGACACGCTTATTCATAGAAATGCTTGTTGACATATTTAACTCTGCTCATCTGGCTAAAACAAACACACCGAGCTCCGGTTTACCCACATATGATCGAGTCTTGCTCTTCCCCTGATAAGGTCGACTGCAGTCACAAACAGAACACTGCTAATCTCGTGTGCGTCCGTGAAACAGATACCGCCTAACCCGGTCGGGCCTTCTCGATGACACCCGGAGCCGTGGGAGCCTCTGGGTAACTCTCTGCAGCCAGCATGCTTTATTCAATCGCCTGTGTAATTACAGAAGAGATAGGAGTGTACGCCGCGGGACGCGTTGCTGTTGAAGTTTCCTGATTTGTCTTTACAGGCCGCGGCGGCAGGTGAATCCCAAAAAATGGGACTGTCATGTTCATCATTTCAGCAGCCAGCTTGATATTTATAATAGAACGCGCCCGCCAAATGATCGCTGGGAGCCTGCCAAAGAGCCGATATGGTAAACAACCTCGGCTGCTACAGCCAACACTTGGCTGGATTTCCGCTGCTCAGCGTCGGCGCTGGCAGCATTCCTACACACGTTTCATGTCTGCATCTTCTCAGACTTCATTTTCTCTGTGAATTCTGGATGTCGTGAATATGATGAATGCACCTGGGCAACGTGCGGATCACAACACACGTATCAGAGGACGAGATGACGCTTCAGGAAACGCCTTGAGATTTGGAAAGAATCCAAGCGTCAGGAACTGAACTCACCTGCCCCCTCTGCCTACGCGGCGCCGCGCCAAACCTATGCAGCGCCGTGGCGTGTTCAGCGAGGTCAGACAGTAGCGGAAGCGTGGGTCGCCGAGCCCGCCCTCGGACGGGCTTACCCAGGGCCAGTTGCCATTCTGGTCCGGATGAGACTGGAGGAAGATGAAGGAGGAGGAAAGGATGAGGGAAAGAAGGTCACGTATTAAAATTGAGAGCAAAAGACAGAAACTGGGAAATGAAAAGTCTGTTTGTTGCATTGTTCTGTCCGCCGGACAGCGGACGACGAGCCGGGGCAGCCAGACTGACCGGCCTGCTGTTGGCACTATAAATAGAACCACGGGAGTCACAGGAGGGCACTCACAGCGTAGTACTGACAGCCGGCCTTCCTCCTGAACGCATAGCAACCATCTGGATCGTTCTCCTCTTCTGCCTCTGAGGAACCTGAATGGATCTACACAATGAAAACGTTATCAGTAAATGAAGAGTTTCAGAGTTGAAACCACCGTCATACTCTCTCTGAGCGTTACCTGTGAGAAGGGTTCTTCATCTGAGCTGGGGAAGTCGTATTGGTTGAGGTCCTTGGGGTTGAACACCGAGGGCCCTGAATGCTGCGGCGCCGACAGAGGAGGGATCTTGGGTTTCTTTTCGTATTTCCTTTTGGGTCGCGCTGCCTCTGTCTTCTCCGGCTGTGGAGAAAAGGAGGCGCTCAGTGTTTATACTGCAGGTCCAAGATGCAGAGCAACTCTGCTGCTGGTGGCAGTCTAGAGTCGGTGGTCTACGAGCGTGTGCAGAAACAACAGTGAGTAAAAGAGGCATTGATATGCAGATGGCAGCATGCGCCAGATGCCACTGCCTAGCCAGATGGCTGCTCCCCCGTCCTCCTCCTCCTCCTCCTCCTCAGTCCAACCCGTGCCACCGCTAACCCCAACTTCCCCAGTGGGACGACCCCTCCCTGTCTGAACAGACTCCAACTCTACTAGGATTAGTCAGATCCTATTCAGCCCTTAGACACGGGGGACAAAGCAAACAGGGAGGCAAGGGACTCTACAGTGAAGGACTGCTGTGTCAAATCAATGAAAGGAGGAGGAGGGTGGGAGCGATGAGGGAGGAGGTGGGCAGAGGTAAACCAAAACTGAACGTCTGTCAACAAAAGGGAAAAGTCAACCAGCTGGTGGAGGAAGAGGGGGAAATAGTTGTGTCCCTGCAGGGCAAGAGGAGGAGGGGGAGGGTTGTTGGACACTGGAGCTAATGAAGTTATAATGAGAAGAGGTGTCACGGAGTTCAGCGACAGCGCGGCGTAATGAAGTGCTACGTTATCGAAGCATACGGCAGCGCTGCTTTAAACCAAACGCTTGGAGTTTGAAGCAGAGCGACACGCGACTGTTCCGTCCTCCCTGCGTGGTGAGAACTTTCAATATTTTAAAATCGTCACATCTCAAGGTCTCATTTGAGCCAGTGTGTTCTGCATTTTACAGCTCCTCGCCTCAGCCGTCATCGCTGTGCGAACTGACTGAAGTGAAGGACAAATGTGAAGTCACTAACATTTTCTGATGCTTCTGCAGACATTCTGTTCCGACGCCCACGCTCGCCGACAGCCAGAGAGGGACAGAAATCATTTTCCCGCTCTGTTCCCGGCGTTACTGCGCCGAAGCGCCGCGTGCCGCAGAACACATAAGGCGGCCTCACCTTCTTGTAGTCCTTCATGTCCAAGTGGTCCTGGTGTCTGTACTGGTTGCTGTTGGACAGGGGAATGATGGGGATGGTGTAGACGGGCTTCACCAGAGCTCGCTGCGCCAGCGCCTCTGCCATCACCTCGCTGCCGAAGTCTGGCATTGCGTTCCTGACGGGGAGGGACAGAGAAGAAGGAGACGCAGAACATTCAGAGATTATTTTATGGTTTGATTGAATCAATGAATTCAGACTAACAGTAGAGTAGTTCACACTGAGGAAAATAACGGTGCTATACAAATAAAGCAAAGAGTGGGTGTACCACTGTAACATTAGAAGAGTCAGCAGAAAAATTCAACTTCAACTGTTCAAAGAAAAGAATCAGAGCCGAGTCAGTTAAAAGACAATCTGTTAGTTGCAGTATTGCAATTTAGGGTCGCAAAATTCTGGGAATTTTCAAAAGTTGGAAACTTTCCATGGGAATTAACAGACATTGAAGGTTGGATAAAATATATTTGATCATCATCTTGACTAAAACAACCAGATTTCCTGCAGGTCCTCTTGAACATCTGCTCTTCCTCAGTCACATGCACATAGCACACTGCTTACTGCAGGTCTACTGAGGCCACGCCCCCCTCTACCTGCACAGGTGATCTCTGTACCTGGACCACACTTTAGAGCCCAGAGCACACAGAGACTGTTGAAGACACACATGTGATTCTGTGGACTACATCGTATCGTTCAATGAAATAATTCAAACGGATATGATGCAGTTTAAATTCCCATGGAGAATTTGGAATATTCCCAAAATTCCTGAGCTTAACTTCTCATGGACAGTTTCGGGAAAATTTCCTGGAAACTTTCCACCCCTTTGCAACCCTAATAACAAACCCTCCCCTACCCGGTATAAAGGAGAAACACTTGAAAGGCCTGTCTAGAGTCAGTGTTGCTATAGAAACAGTGTTTCAACAGACCACTCCCATAAAAGGATGATAAAAAGAAATATATAAATAAATATAAATATTTTTTTTTCAGGTGATTATACCTGCTTAGAAATCTTACACACTGGACCTTTAACTACATTTCCTGCACGCCGCATTCTGCAATATTCAGCAACAGCATCTAATTAAAGCTTTGCTGTCGACACCACGCTGCTGTGGCCAGCACACAAAAACAAACCAAAAAAAAAAACAAAAAACACACTACCCGCCAGACTCCCAACACCTGGGTCACTCCACACTGGCGTAATATCATGAAGTGGGCTGAGAGAAGCCATCGACTGAGAATAGAGTCGGTCCAATCTGGGAGCGAAACACCGGCTTTGATGCACAGGCAGAAAAACCAGGCCCGGGATAACAAGAGGAAATTGAAATGTCACTACAAATCAAAAGCACTTCAAGGAGAAGGGTCCAATTTAAGCTCACACACCGACAGCTACTTTCAGAGCAAATTCATTCTGTTCGGGTGTCATGTTTAGATGGATCGCTCAGGCGAAAAAAGGGAGAGAGGACGACTCGGAGTGGAGCTGGGAAAACAGTAAAATAGAGAAATTAAAAACAGAAAATGTATCATCCGGTGTGGACTGGGGAAAACACTGTAGCAGCCGCGGAGAAGTCGATGAGCTCATTTGCTCCTGACATAACTGAATAAACATGGTGAACTCTAAAATTGATAATGCATGCAAAAACTGTGTACATAAGCGTGCCCTCAATTAACACGAGCAGCGAAGCATGACTTTACAGAAAGTGTGGTTGACTCTCTTGTGCATCAATCTGGCCTCCACTCGGGATTTCAACTTGACGGATAAACAAAAGCCTGATCAGACGTGGGGTGACCACATCCAGAAACACGCATGAGGTGAGAGGGACGACACCGTCACCTTCTCAGCATTGAAACCTCATCAGGAACAATCCCCCGAACGCTCCTGCAGACAGGGCGAGAGCACGGCCGCAAAACACAACACCATACCCCCAAAAATAAAGTGTCTGCTCATGGACATCTGTCGTTTAATCAGATTCATCACACTCCTGCATCATAAATCCCCGTGATCCCTAATAGCAGCCACTTGCCTAACAAGGTAGTTAGGTGCAGACAACCCTAAGAGCCGCTGCCGAGCTCTCTCTTGGCCAATTTCACACGCTGGTCTCGTCTTTCTTACCTCTTCTCCACAATCTCCAGAGTGAGATGCAGCAGTTCCCTCTTGCTCTTCTCCCTCCTCTTGATCATCTCCAGGATGGTGACAGCACGGCTCAGATCCCTGCGCAGCTTCAGCATCTTCTCGTACGACGCCTCGTCGTTCTTTCGGTTCTGAAGATGGGACAGCGGCGACACTTCAGACAAAGAGTTCCCACTCGTACGAAAATGATTCCAGTTTCACATCTTCCGATTCCTACCTTTCTGGTCTGCATCTTCTCCGTCCGTCGGCGGAAGGCCACGTAGGGGTCGCTGGTGCTAGAGCCGTCCCTCTTCTCCTGCTTGACGTTGGGAATGAGGCAGCTGCCCTTGCAGGTTTTCCTCTTGCGGCTCCAGTAGTCGAACACCTCCTTGATCAGCTCATCGTCCTCCTTGAGCAGCAGTTTGGCCTCCTGGAGACTGACGAGCTGAAATATAAGAAAAGATTTCGGTCATTTCAGACGGCCGAAAACACGACACGTGCTGGAGAGGCCTGGCTGCCTTCAGGCACACCTCATCAACTCAAAGTTTGACAGCTGATTGAATTTCAGTAGCCGAACCAAGAATTTATTCACCACTGAGTAAAGCACAATATGACTTAGTGAGTTTATTATGTGTGTGAAGCAAAGCCAGTCGTGTGTTTGTGCAAATGCCATGCAAAACTGACAGACTGACAAATACCTGCTGTCCGCTGCCTTTCTCCAGTCGGTCTATCATTTCTTCAAACTGCAGGGCTGTGATTTCCATTTTCTTCTTCAGCTTATTCACAAACGTCTCGTCCTCGGAATCTAGGTCGTAGTCTGGCTGCTCCGTATCCAAACTGAAAGCTGAGAGACGGAGAGAGCGGTTCATTCAGAGGCACTACAGGCCGCACTGTACACAAACCTGGTGATTTATTATCAAATAATTATGACATTTGAGGATATTAAACGACGCTTGCACAGACAATTTTGCAATTTTCTGTTGGGTTAGATATGCCAGACGCACTATGAAACTTTCAAGAGCAAATATGGTCAACCAAAGTGAAATAAAGTCGCGTCATGACTCGATTACGCACAGTCATTTGTGTTTAGCGGCAGTACGTTGCGGGCAAAGTCAATAAACGAGCCACGGGCTGTGAAACGCGGGCTTCTTTATCTTCAGACAACCACTGCCAAACTTTGTTCAGGAAATAAACGCGGCGCTTTTATCGTGACAAATAACCGCGCTTGTGTTTTGCTCGGCGCCTTCAGCAACTTAATGAAGCAGCGCTTTGGGACGAACACCAGCATCCAGGCTGGGAACTTAACCAGCCACTTCCTCATAAATACTGCCTGTAGCTCGGGTTTTTTTGTCAAGTCTGGCCAGAATCTCCAACCACGGCCTGGAGACTGTCCAGACAATAACATATTAGTCTGCTAAAAATGGGGAAGTGGCTGTCTGTTGTAATCCATCAGCTACTGTGGCCACTGCATGAACACACACACACGCGTTTACTGCACTGTCACTTTGAGAGCCTTGATCTAATCGACACATTAACCTGTCAAAACCTGAAGCGCTGTCTCTCGCCGCCCCACATTTGAACTGTTAAGTAACAGAGCTGCACGATCACGGTCCAACTTCTCGTGCTGGTTCACACAGCGCATCTAACGGCTGCAGCACATGGCAAACAAACTGTTGTCATGTTTGTTTGCTTTACGCCGTTTTCTCCAGATGAAGAAACAAACCACGCTCGACAGCTCGCAGCCTGCAGCCGATAACGTGACACTGTTGACCAGATGCTGGCAACAGTTCACTGATGTGTAAAACATTTGCATAGAGCGATGAGTGAAATCTTAGAGAGGCGATAGCAGGCAGATAGAGACCGTCACATAACGTGTCACACACGTGTCCGTTTCCGTCATGAAACCTGCAGCGCTGCACATAAAGTAGAGCCTCACGTGCGGCTTCTGTATGAACTGTATGCACTTTGCGAGCGTTTAATCTGACACAAACGAGGCGCGCTTAATTAGTCAGCAGTCACACTCACAGCGATACAGAATTAAGCACACAAATCTCTCAATCGGCAGCATTAAAACCCGCCTGAATCCATCAGACACGCCCCGGTGCATCCGAGCGCCGCGGCGTGCCCGCGGACCACTAACACAGCTTTGAGAGGATAATCCTGCTGCGAGCGGTCTGTCTGCTACTCACGCTGTATGTGAATAAGCTGCTTTGGCATCTTGAACTCCCCGGGGTAGAGGGACTCGTAGTGCGTGATGTTGCGCTCCGCCTCGGGGACGGGGATGACCATGTTGTCCCGCTTCTCGCCGTATACCTGCTGCGCCGAGATGGCCCGCTGGAGATGGTGCTCCTGGAAGAGAGAGAGAGGAAACAGCTGTTTACAACAAACTAAAGACTTCAGCAGACTTTCTTTTTTCATCTGGAGACATGAACGTCGGCATTATAAACCGGTAGACAAACTATATCACATAATATCACTTCATTACAAGGACATGCATCGACAAAGAAGTGTACTGGTGTGTGATGGGACGGGAATAAAAGTGAGCGAGGTTGATTTAGTTAGTGAAAAATAAAAACGCTGCCGTTTCATCAAGACTTTAATGAATTTGTTTCCTGATGAAGACGATACAGGAATCTGGACAAACAGCCACAAAACAACCAGATTACCAACATTTAAGTCGCAGGCTGACAGCGCGGTCATCTCACGTAAGAAGATTACAATCCCAAACTATCAGACCAGCAGGACAGTTTATTAGCACAATATGTTGCGAAAGCTTTGTGGAAAAATCTCAGTCTTGTCTCGGTCTCTGACGAAGAGACACGACCAGATATCATCAGTTTCCCATGAATCACCTAATAACGTCTAATTTGTCCCGACGCTTTCATAATGAGACGAAAATATTTAATTTCAGGCGTGACTCGAGTTTCATTTTGACTTTGCGCTGAAGAGAAGAAAACAAACGACAAACAGATGATGAGAAACAAGATACGGAGCTAAAAACACCTGTGCACGCTCCAGAGTTCCTCCAATCCAATCAAACTTTATCAAAACTTTAGAATGCAGCTCGTTATAAAAGGAAAGACATTAACGTGAACTAGTTCAGTCTGAAAAACAACACACTGAGACGGCTGGGAGGCCTCTCCAGTGTCTGGTCTTGGTCTCGGTCTAGGTGGTCTTGAGTACAACACTGATTCCACATTAAACTAATGATTAAAAGGAAAAGAAACAAACTTTTCTGTTCTCTTCTACATCATCCCTGCAGCATGTAAGCTGCAAAAAGTGACGCAAACATCCAAAAATAAAATAAAAGCATTACAAAACAGGATGTACCTTTTCCTGATTATCTTCCGTTCTTATTTTCAGAGACGCATCTACTTGTTCGTCATATTTCTGAGGCCGTCTCATCAGGCAAAACACAGTATGTCATGCCTACACACACACACACCAGCTGAAATGAGTCATCGGCAGAAGAAAGGTGTAAGATTTGGGGTGTTGAGCGATTATCTAGCGAGCGTATAACTGTGTCAATCCGCTGAGCGCACACAGAGGTGACTCACGGGTGGAGTCGTGCTTCAAAGCGTGCGCGCTCTCTGGCAAAGACCTCCGTAACAGGTAACCCTACTATCACTACAGTGACTCATTGTTTTCGTTTCACGAAGTTAGTCAAAAATCTGCGCTGCAAGTTTTTTACAAAGATGCCGCTGCGCCGTCTGAGTCATGGGAGCAGAGATGAAACACCTGAAAGTTTCTGGAGGCAAAACAAAAAATCTGGCGCGTTAACGAACTTGCACAAGCAAGAGGACGCCGGCGAATGAGTCACACGGTTTGACTCCTGAACTCGTACGTTATGTAATCTGATACAGGATCCCACACAAACACACTTGTTTTTCTGTAACGCATGTGACTGAATAACATATTACTGATGGGACCAGAATGTAAGCACAGACCTACTTTAATAACAACTACATCAAAGACACAGCAGCTTATTACGAATGCATGCTTGCTCTGCAGCGCGGCCTTCTCTCCGCGGTTGATGCAACAGATGGCCAATCCAGTCCGACTGACTGAGGCCCATCTTGCTCTAACAAGTTTTTTTAACGGGGCTCCTACTCGTTTTGCACTTTTTCTACACAGCCGCGGCTTCTTGTGGAATTTGAGATATGGGTCAGTGCTCGATGACATGCCGATAAATGCGAGCACTGACCCAAACCACGTCTGCGCATGGCTAATATCGTTACACTCAAAAGTCTTTCAGGTTTTTAGACACTTCCACACTCGCGTGGGAGTTTTTAAGTGGCTCGAGTCTTAAGTATAATCCAAAGCCGCGAGGAGCTCTGCGTGGAGTAACAGGAGAACCACAGCAGAGCTGTGAGCTGGCATGAAAGGACACAGCATGTCTCCAGAGCTGAACCATCTGCCCCTGGTAAGCTTATCAACAAGCCCGGAAAGTTGTACACTTCACACGGCCGATGCACAAAGAAAAGCAGGACCGCTGTCGAGTCTGACCTCGAGGACTCGTGGGATTAAAGTAGAAGCGTTCACCTGAGAGGATTCAGGCGACATCCATCCTTGTCGGTGGCTCTTAAATGAGTTTGGGATGTAAACATGTGTGTAAAACTAACAAATTGCCTCTATTCAACTTCAGCTGGCGAGTGGCTCCACACACAACTTAGACACATTCACACATCACATCACAGGCTTTGGACGGCAACAAAACCTCTGTATTTGGCTTCGACTGTCCGGCCGAGCTTGTCTTAACGGTCACACAGCCTTGTTCACTGCCCACAAACACGCAACCGCCGTTCGGCAACTTCGTGTGATCCAAAGTTTAACAACTCCTCGCTTAGCTGCTCGGTGTAAAAGTGCAGAGCCTGTGCTTCTCCGTCCCCAGATCTCAGCAACTTTAAAACTTTAAAAAACAGAGCTCTGAACACACAATTGAGTTGCAATAGCATTCTTGCAATTCCCTCGGCTCTCAATTTAACAGCACTTTTTGCCGAGAGCACAGTGAAATCAATTTTATTTGGAGCACGCTGCCAGCCCTAACCAGCGACTGTAAGAAGAGGCGACTGTACATGTGTGTGGAGTGGAGTGTCTTGATTCAGAGAGAGTCAAAATAGTGACTCCGGATTAGAAACGATCATATTTGCATTCCAATAATGAAGCCACCGTGTTTCTACATGTTAAGTATGTCCAGTGCTTACAGCTCTAAACAAACACTAAGACGAGCACAGACCGCCGCTTAATTCTGCGCCTGTTTTTCGGTGTGACCTATGAACCGGTGCTTCACCAAGCAAGCTGCAGGATTTACTCCCTCATGTAACTTATCAAACACATCCTCTCCCTCTGTGAACTCCGACACGCCGATGACCCCCACAAGCTTTGCGAGTTAAGGTACCTGCAAAACAGTTAAAGCATAAAAAAAAAAAATCCAATTAAACCCGAGCCTGGCCCGGACCGGCCTTTGCACGCTTGCTTCCGTGGAGGATATCAGTTTGGCAGACTGCAGCGGTGTAGCCTGAGCTGCCTCTGACCTAAAGATATCCTGATCTTTCGCAGCTGTGATCCTCACAACCGCGATTCACAGCCTGGGATTTCCTCTGCTGAGGAATTGTGTGAGTGGGGATAAAGGGCTTTTGTGAATGGCACATGGGAACGAGCAGACTGGGTTATTCTAGGAAATCTTGCAGCTGTCCGTTTTTTTTATAAAAGCTTAAAGTTGACATATTACTACTTTATGTAAAAACACACTTAAACATTTGAGTATTCTTCTCAGACAAACAATGAGAAAATGCTCAATGTTCAAGGACCCTTGCATACAAAACACGTTCTACACTGCACTTATTTAAAACTAACTATGATCAAACTGAGGGAAGACTTCTCTCGAGCCCGTTGCGGCCGCAGATGCAGATGCAGTCGAGACGAATGAAAATCTATTTTTCACAACGCCACACGATACTTCCATTAAATGTTCCCGAGAAAAATAGATGACTCCAATAAAAAGTTGCCATGGCGACAAAAGCGCGGCCTCCAGCAGGTGTTTTCAGCTCGTGCCGACCAGAGAATCTGCTCTGTGCGCTAAGGTACGAACGGCGAAACGGACCTGACTTCTTTTCCCTCTAACAAAACTCAGAATACCACGAGGAAGCAAAAGATACAACGCTGAGCTTCTGAGCTACGTGACCGTAACAAGAGTGTGTGCATGTTTGTTTGTTTTTAAACTCCACTTGATATTGACGGACACAACAGAATTGAGTCATTTAGTGTCTTTCTTGCAGACCTGACAGCGACAGACCTGCCCAGCTTTAAGTCAACACAAATACAACTGTTTCAGACCGTCCGACATAGTAATGGAACAAAACGTTCCTGCTGACCACTGACATGGCGATCCATGATCCGACCGTCGCGTACTGCTTCCACAAACTGCAACGTAGCGGCGCAGGTGAACTGTTTCATGCGGCGTGTGCACGGATTATTAAAAAAATTCAAGTGCTGTGTTACCAGTTCGACTGCAACTACTGATGGCACACAAACTGTGCTATCACACTTAATTATTTCTGGCAGTCACAGACAAACAAAAGCGCTCGTTTCAGTGATTAAAATGAGCCATCAGCAGCAACACATGGCTTATCGCTGTATTCTTTCGATCACTGAACTGCACGCAGCGACAAGGAGCAACCTTCCAACGGGTTACACAAAGACTCTTCTTCCTATGTGTGCTCGCATGGCATCGCCAAGCGTGCTTACTCGCTTTTTAAATAGACACTCAGGCCAGCATGTGGCCGGTCAGTCAGTCAGTGAGTGAGTGAGCTCCGCACAGCCACGCTCCATTGTTGCTGGACAGGATGTGGGTCAGGGAGCTAAGCCATGCACAGCCTTGTAGTAAAACTGTCGTCTTTATCTCCTCTGTCACTCTGTTATGTAACGCCGCTGTGTGTATGTGTACAGTAGGTGGAGGGGAGGCAGGATTTCTGCTGACTTCGCGGGGCCCCTGAACGTGCTTCCCTCGTGTTTGTGTCTGCTGAGGCATCTTGGCGGCACAGAGGGGCTCTCCTGCTGTGGAGGTGATGGGAGAGAAATTCAGCAGCCAGGAGGTGTAATAAACACCTTTGACAGTGTGTTGCAGTCAGTTAACGGCTGGTTGAAGTCTATTCTATAGTGTGGTTTGAAGTCACGGGCAATATCTGACCTCTATCCAACATAACAAACGGGTTACAGTCTCACGGCTTTACATAATCCGTCTACAGACACGACGCCGATCATTTCTATATTTAAACGTGAACTGAGCGAGGGTGAAACGTAACAAACTGATACACACGAGCATGAATGAACCAGGATGAAGTCATACCGACTCCACAGTTAGCACACTAAAGCCAGCTTAAACATTATCCATTGCCTGATCAGCGCTTAGCTCGATCCAAGCATCCAGGGGGTTAAATAAAGTCTGAATGATGCACTTCACATCCTACATAACAACGGCAACCAAGTGTTTGATTGTTTTAATCCCGTAGCATCTGCAGACTTTCTGCGTAACATTAAAGGGTCAGTGTGTAGACTGTAGCAGGGTCTAATGGTGTAGTCGCTGTATTGCAATCGCCTCACATCACCATCAAACAACACCTGAATTGATTTAGTTTAGTCTGTATGAGAGAGGACCCACTCCCACTGTAGATATAAAAAGTAATAAAATAAAAAGATTCTTATTTTCAACATGAAAACAGAATATTATATTACATGTCTGCCATATTCTGATCCTTTATTTCTTTGGGACCCCTTCATCCTGTTGTATATCTGTATACTGTGAACTCTCACTCTTATTACTGCTCATATACTTGCACATCTCTGCACTCCAGCTCTTCGCAGAGAATATATCGTATTATATTGTTTAACACTTGTTGCCAGCTACACCGAGCCAAAAAAACCTGGTTCTCAGTTTACGCTTCAAAATAAAAGTCACAGCTGTTTACAAACCACACGCTGAAAAGCATTTTCATAACGTGGTGTCTACAGACACGATGCAAATCAATTCTTTAAACGACAACTGAACGATACACATGAGCGTGAATGAACCGGGATGAAGTCGTACTACATGAGCACACTAAAGCCGGCTTAAATATTAAACTGTGTTCACACTTCAGCTCAATCCAGGCATGCGAATAAAGTCTGAATTATACAATTCACTGTTGTTATGCAGGATGTTTAACCTAAGAGTTTGATTATTATAACCTCAGTTCACATTACAACTGTTTACAAACCACACACTGAAAAGCACACCGTGATCTACTTGTACAATATAAGTAATTTTCATAATGTGGCGTCTAGAGACACGATGCAAATCAATATATTTAAACGTAAACTGAACGATACACACGAGCATGAATGAACCAGGATGAAGCTTAAATATTAAACCGTGTTCACACTTCAGCTCAATCCATGCATGCGAATAAAGTCTGAATCATACACCTCACTGTTATGCAGGATGTTTAACCTGCAAGTTAGTGTTTGATTATTATAACCTCAGTTCACATTACAACTGTTTACAAACCACACCATGATCTACTTGTACAATATAAGTAATTTTCATAATGTGGTGTCTACAGACACGATGCAAATCAATTCTATATTTTGAACTGAACGAGCGTAAAACGTAATAACAAACCGATACACACGAGCATGAATGAACCAGGATGAAGCTTAAATATTAAACCGTGTTCACACTTCAGCTCAATCCATGCATGCGAATAAAGTCTGAATCATACACCTCACTGTTATGCAGGATGTTTAACCTGCAAGTTACTGTTTGATTATTATAACCTCAGTTCACATTACAACTGTTTACAAACCACACAAAGTGCTTTTTAAGCCGTTCTGTGTGCAGGTGCAGCAATAAAAACACTTTTAAATAGGGTTAAAATCAACCATGCCGACTCTTATTGCCGATATATAGTAATAAAAACATGAATGAAGCACTATGCAGCCTCCATGGCTTCTCCCCCCTCTGCCTCTGCCTTTATCCGGCAGCGCACATGTCGGTGCAGCCGGAGCTGTCAACACTCGGCACCGAGCTGTCAAAGCCGGGGCTGAAGTGAGGAGGGGAGCCGGGGCTGAGTGAGGAGGGGAGCCGGGGCTGAAGTGAGGAGGGTAGCCGGGGCTCACTGTCTCCCCCTGGCATTTGTTCGCGGAAAGTACACACGGAGGCCCCGCTCCTCCACACGCTCCTCCGCGCGCTCCCCCTCTTTAACCGAAGAGAAAGTCAACAAAATGGTGGAACGGAGACAAGTCACGTGACTTCTTTGTGCTTTTTTTTTTTTTTATATATATATATTTCGGTTGCGCGATTTCAGGTAAAAACAAAAACGGCCCCGCGAATAAAAACACCAAACACCGACACACGCTAAATAAAACGACGCCCGCCGTCGTTACACTCGGTGTTCGTCGAGTTCCCGCCGTGTGTGTGTGTGTGTGTGTGTGGCGAAACGAGCCGTTATGGCGGCCATTTTGCTACCAGCCTTTCCCTGCGCAGGCGACACAAGCGGCGCCTCGATGTGAAAACGCCGCCGGACGGATCCGGTCAGGCGGCGGTAAAAAAAACAACAAAACAAAACAAAAACATACCGATTCCTCCTCCTTTTCCATCCCGGTTGGCATCTGCGGCACTGCCCGGTTGATCGAGGCATATTCGTGCAGGTCAGGCAGATCCTCGCAGCGGAAGACGGGTAGAGGCTTACTAGCATCCAGCGCCCGTGCCCGAAACGACAGTTTACTCATTTTATTGTTTTTATATTAAAAGACGCAGCATAAATCTATTCGGTCTGCTCGGAATAACAGCAGCTCCGCCTCGAGTTCTCATGGATGAAGCTTGTTGAGCCGGTTCGATTGAGGTGAAAAAAAGCTCCGGGAAAAAGCAGCGCGAACAGAGCCGGGGCAGGCCCGGGTCTCGGTCGCTCTCTGTCGGTCTCTTTTCTCCCTAGGCTCCGCTGTTCCTCCCCCGGTTCAATACGCCATGGCCAACATGGCGGACATTACAAACTCATGCAGCTCTCCGCTCCGCTCCGCGCGGCCCAACCCCCTCGATCACACGAACAGCCATTCCCACGCAGCTTCGCGCGCGTGCGCGCTCGCGAGACCCTTGAGGTAAAGCAGGAGGAGGAGGAGGAGGAGGAGGTGGAGGAGAAAGGAGGTGCACCGACCGACGGTGGGGGCAAGATGCTGAATGCTGATGAAGGGATGAGAACTTCCCGAGCTCGGGATGTTCTCATCCTGTAATGCTGCTGACATAACATATTCATGCTCCATGTTAGAATAAAAATAAATAAAGAAACAGTGGAAATATAATAAAAATAAAAACTGAGCGCCTGTTTCTAAAATAGAACATTCCTGCATTAAAAACACACTTACCACACACACATACAGACTGTTTGCAATGGTGCATTTAAATTTAAACTTTTATCATGTGTTTAAATTAATATGCAACCCCAAAAAAATAGGACACACACACGCTCCTCACAACAGATCAATTGTTTTGTGAACATCGCCACCGTGTGGTACAAACACTGATGCACCATGATCCTCCCACTAATTACAAGTCAACTTATATAAACATATATAAATAGAGAAGAGAAATATAGAATCATGTCATCACTGTTGCCACACTCGTACAACCAGTTGTAGAAATCATATTTATTCCATCACCCGCACTACCACCATCTCATCCAGACTACAGTGTCTATAGATAGATAAACATATCTAAATATCTATATTTATGCACATTTATATATATCTTTTAAATGCATATAGTTAAACTGTATGTATGTACAATTGTAAACACAGTGAACCAGAGTCAAATTCCTCATTCTGATATATTTTTAAACTATATAAAAACGGTTGTGCAGGAAAATACTAATTTAGTGGCGCTCGATAGGTCATGAAGGTTAAATCAGGGGCAGTTTCATGTCTGCAGGGGCAGTTTCTAGTCAGATAAACTGATGAAATATAATCATCGCAACACAAATCTGGGGCAGCTGGATTTGTTGGTTGTAGATCTGTGAAGACGTTTCGTCTCTCATCCAAGAAGCTTCACTTCTTCACGACTGATGGGGAGACCCAAGTATTTATCCTGGGCAGGACAGTTGATCTTCATGGATCTACAGCTAAATCCAGCTGCCCCAGATTTAACCTTCTTAAAGAAAGATGAGAATCTTCACGCAGAAGCTACATGATGTTGGAAAATGTAGTTAAATTTGCTTCAGTTCTTTCTTGACTCTCTGCAAACTGAAAATGTCATGCATACAGACAATCATTTATAAAACTGAGATTGACAAGAAGACATAAATGTACCATTGCTCATGTGTCTGGCCATTAAATAATCAACAGTGGGCTCTGTTTGAAGTCATAATATATGATCCACAGACTGAATACACTCAGAGAGGCAACGTTGTTTAACTTGTCGTGTGTCGCTTCGTCCTGGTGTGGCTTCATTTATTTTGTAACTGTAAGATGTGGAAATCAGCAGAAATCTTCAAGAGTGAGAAGTCTTGACGGGTCCTCCTGCATGTTACTGATGCACTGCAACTGTTATTTCCATTTGACCATTTGACACAGGAGACACGGCTCGCCGACCTTCCACAGCGCAGCGTTTATTCCACCTACATTACATTCAAAACGCTCTTGGTTGCCTCAATCATTTCTGAAATGCGTTTGTTTGCCACAAATGATCATACCACACTCTGAATGACATGGCACGTCCATTTTTACGGCCAACGGCTACTGAACATCTCACTTGTGCTTGATGTTTGATTTAAACTTGACCCAAAAGAGCATCTTGCATAAAGAGTCTGATACTTTGGTCACTCTGCATATGATACTGAACACTGAGGTATACACACATCATGTGAGAGCTTGTTGGTTTGGATATAAAAGCTTAAAGCCAAGTTAATGTCAAAAACTCAAAACCTTGCTCGAAACTTTGTCCTCGCAGTGTGCGTACAATGTTGGAGTGCTCAAACACTCGACAGACAAACTTCTAGTCAGATAAACTGATTAAATATAATCATCATCGCAACACAAATCTGGGGCAGCTGGACTTGCTGGTTGTAGATCTGTGAAGACGTTTCGTCTCTCATCCAAGAAGCTTCACTTCTTCACGACTGATGGGGAGACCCGAGTATTTATCCTGGGCAGGATCGTTGATCTTCACGGTTCTACATCCGAGTCCAGCTGCCCCAGATTTAATCTTCTTGAAGAAAGATGACCAGGATGAGTGAGAACCTTCACGCAGAAGCTATATGATGTTGGAAAATGACGTGAAAAGTTACATATTTCTGATTGACAAGAAGGCAAAAGCCAAAAACAACTCTGTCTACACACATTCAGTGTGCGTACGATGTCGGAAACACTCGACAGGCGAGCTTGTAGGCAGATAAACTGATTAAATATAATCATCGCAATACAAATCTGGGGCAGCTGGACTTGTTGGTTGTAGATCTGTGAAGACGTTTCGCCTCTCAACCAAGAAGCTTCACTTCTGACTTGACTTGATGGGGAGACCCGAGTATTTATCCTGGGCAGGACAGTTGATCTTCTACGGATCTACAACCGAGTCCAGCTGCCCCAGCTTGAACCTTCTTGAAGAAAGATGACCAGGATGAGTGAGAACCTTCACACAGAAGCTATATGATGTTGGAAGATGTAGTTAAAAGTTACATATTTCTGATTGACAAGAAGGCAAAAGAAGCACTCTTTAATTTTCTACACACATTCAGTGTGTGTACAATGTCGGAGTGCTCAAACACTCGACAGGCGATAAACTGATTAGATATAATCATCATTGCAACACAAATTTTAAACTCTACACATTCAGTGTGCGCACTGTTGTGGAGAAGTTGCTGAAGTCAAAGGTCAATGGTGAGGTCAGGAGTTCAGAAAGTGTTCAGGAGCCTCTGATGTCTTATGCTGTATTATTTATTGACGCTTGGCCCAAGGAGAATTAGAGACACTCTCAAAGTTCATCAGAAGTGCCTGAGTCGGTCTCACATTCTGCCCCAACTCATCCTGGTGGATCGACTTTAAACCCCAAGATAACACCACAAATACTACACGCCCAGAATGAGTCACAGAGAATGTCTTTACCCATGGAGGTGTTATTGTCAGCATGTTCTAGTCTGGAGACACAGATGTCTGTTTACGCAGATTGGACCGTCAACAACAAGCTATCTATTATGTCTATGAAGGCAGCAACAGGTCTCTGTGACCCTGGACACCACAGTGTTGAGATAGACTGGCACCTACTGTTCCCAACCAAAGCCAAACAACTGATACTGCTGAGGACCTCGTGTAACCTAGGGAGAGAAAACTCCAGAACACGTACGACGTTGGAATCCTCAAAGACTCGACGGGCGATAAACTGATTAGATACAATCATCATCGCAACATAACCTGAGGGTAAAGTTTGGCACTGAAACAGGTTTGCACGTGCAGATAACAGAGCTCTGACCTTGGCTCACGTACACGACATGTACGTTATTAAAACTCATCTTAATGTCTCAAGCAGACTGAGGAAGATGAAGAAATGTAAATAACCTGCAGGCACAGAGACGCAGGAGGCTGACACGGTGATCATGGTCCGCTTGGGAGCGATCGGCTGGCGTCTGCGGTCCATGACGAGGACCTGAGAGACAAACAGACATCATCAACACACATTTAATATGATTCACTTTGTCTCTGCTGGGCATGAGCTGGAATATGTGATGATCACACAAACACACATTTGCTCTTAATGAATTCAAACGACGGTGTGCATGTGTTATAATCAGACTGTGCTTATAATGTAGAGCAAGTTTTTGGTGCTACAGCATCACAAGAGTGCACATTAGTGCAGATTAGTGCAGATTAGTGCACCCCCCCCAGCTCATATATGTGTATATGGAAGAGTGGAGGACACGACCGTCGACAGGCAGGCATGCATCGCTTACGAAGCCGATTACAGAGCGGTTTTTCCCGCAGAGGTGGAGGTTAGTGAGCCCCGGAGATCCGAGGCTAGCTGACAGACTAACGGCTGCTAACGGCTTTAGCTTAGCCTCGGTTACCCTGACCCTGCGCCATTTAACACACACACTAACACACACACACACTAACACACACACTAACACTAACACTAACACAACTCAAAACTAACTTGTCCCCCAGCAGGGAAGCAGTCCGGCTGTTTGAAAGCCGGAGTTGTAACTTACCTGCTGCTACAAATCCACAGGGAGGATGATGATGACGAATGCTAACGCTGGTTAGCTCCCCTCTCTCAGGAGGGTTTCTCCTCTTTAAATATATAAATAAATATATATATATTATTATTATTATAATTTAAAAAGTGGCGTTAACTCGCTGTGACACAGAGGACAGCAGCCGCAGCTCGCAGGAAGTGTCGCCGTGTCGCTGGCGGTAAATAAACTTGAGAAGTTCAAGAAAAAAAAAAAAAAAAAAAAAAAGATCCAAAACTGACCAGAGCCACTTGAGGCGAGCTGTGATTGGACGATGAAAGCCACAATCACCTGTGGAGAGCTCAGGGGGGATGAGCTCATTGGCCCCCCCCCCTCCCGCCTAATAATAATAATAATAAAATAATAATAATATAATAATAATAATAATGATGATAATGGTGAATAAGAATATAATAATAATAATAATAGAATGATGATAATAATGATAAACAATAATAATAACAACAACAACAACAATAATAATAATCTCATAATAATAAAATAATATAAATAAAATAATAAAATAATAATAACAATAAAATAACGAAATAAGACAACTATAAATAATAAATAATAATAATATAATGATAATAATAACAATGATATAAATATAATAATGATGATAATATTCAAATAAAATAATAATAATAATGAAATAATAATAATAAATACTGATAATGATAATATCAATAATAATAATAATAACAAAAATAAATAAAATAATAATAATGATAATAAATCAATAAAATAATAATAACAATAATATAAATAATATGATAATAATAAGAATAATATAATAATAATAATGATGATAATAATAACAATAATAACAATAATAACTACTAATAACATAATATGAATAATAACAACAATACTATAAATAATAATAATAACAATATCAACAACAACAATAATAATAATAATATATATAATAATAAGGATAATATATAATACTGATTTTTTATTGCAGTTTTTCATGCAATAAGCGTTCAAGGACCTAGAATAAAAGGGGTACACACACACACAAATACACACACACACACACTGTGTCACAATCTTTTTGATAGATAGAGATAGATATAGAGATAGATAGATAGATAGATAGATAGATAGATAGATAGATAGATAGATAGATAGATAGATAGATAGATAGATAGATAGATAGATAGATAGATAGATAGATAGATAGATAGATAGATATACTTTATTTATCCCAAGCTGGGAAATTACAGTGCAGTAGCAGCATTACACACAATAGACATATGAATAAAAAATATAAAGAACAAACTATACATAATAAAATATCAGAATAGCAAATATATTGTCCAAAAGTATATACAGCAAATTGGCAGCAGTGTTGATTTGGTGCAAAGTAAGAAAGGAGAAATGTGCAGTGACTGTAAATTTTAGTTTTTTTTAGCTGTTATTATACTTATTGTAGATTTTAATCCACTCAGATGCCACAGCTACAGTGTTTTTCCAGCATGGTTGCAGTGTTTGTTATGTAACAGTCTCTCCAGGGCTGCATGGTCACCTCCCCTCCCTCCTTTCCTCCCTCCTTCCCTCCCTCACATCTCTGCCCCCTTTCAGACAAGCCTTGTCGCAGGGCTGCCTCACATTTTCACCGCACATTTTTTTAATTTTTATGATCAGACACATGAAAGAGAATGCTGCATAGTGGAAAGTCATTTTCTCTGATGCTCCACCACTACCACCACCGCCACTACTAACCACCTCCCACTTGCTGTTAAAGCTGCATGCACGCCTGCCCAGTAACTCTGGGAGTAGAGGAGGAGGAGGCATCATTATGATTAATATTGCTTTGCTCAACTCTCCTCAAGCAAGGTCATCAGCAGCCATCTGTAGGCAGTGGAAAAACCCTAATATCCATTTAGATCCGAACATCCCATTGTTTCTGTGTGCGCTTACACGATTCAGCCCAGTGCACTGGCAAAGTGGCTGGCATGCACGTATACACCGGCTGCTCTTTTAAAGTTGTACACTACATTGCACCATATCGAGCCTGCAGTGTTCTGTGTGATGAATTCACACGGGTGGCTGTTGGAATACAAAAAAGCACCACGGAGTCTGGGTTTCATGTTTGTGACCAAAATAGCATCATCTCTGACTATGGCGAGCAGTAAATGAACGTGAAGCTGCTTCATCATATCCAGACATGACAGTTGCATCTCCTCTCATCTAGAGGGCAGTGAAGACCCACGTAAAGACTTTTTGTGTTTGCACTGGGATTACAGTGCAGAATGAAGAGTGCTCGCCTCACTACACCTTTGCCTTCTGAGACCCAAGTTACACACCGTGTACGGGAGACTTTTCTTGCATATGCCTTACAAAATATTACACTATATGTAATTAGCTTTGGTGTATTTTAAGACTCTGAGGGCATTAACTTTGCATGTATCATACAGACAACCAACCATGTATAGGAAGCAGTGTGGGTTGTGGGGGGGTACTGTTGGAGTGTGTGTGCGTGCAGTGCATGCAGGGGGAAGGGGAAGCGTTGGAGACTGGCAGTCCGGGGTTGCATATTGAGATCAAGGGGGAGGAAGTCAGACATCCACATGCACCCCCCCACAAGTTGAACCAATCGCTGACAACAGTTGAGATGAAGGATGTTGTTTCATTGTGCTGTGTGTGTTACAGCAGGGGTCCTGATCAAAAAGCAGATCTCTGTTTTAGCGTTTGCTCTCACTGGTCTTTATATTTGGGGTTGACAGTTGTTGTGATGGCACTCTTGTAGATGGGGTTGTCCCTCTGCAACACATTAGAAACAAGTGTCATCCTATGTGGTTATTCATAGACATCAATTTTGCGTCACGTTAGTTCTGATAAATTGAAGGTGTGGATGATTAAACTTGTATATATGTGGTCCCTTTTTTAAAATCTGTCATTGCCACGTCCTTAGCCCTTTTTATATTTTTCTTTTGTACCATATTTACAACAATGCTCTTGTTTTACAGTGTTAGTTGTCAAAATGTCCCTGCAGCAATGTCACCAAGACCAATTCCTACATTTACGGCACAGACTCTTGACAGACACACAGGCACCGACAGAACAGGTTTGTTCGGGCAGGGCTCACCCTGTTCCAGCGTCTTTGCTCCAGCTCTCTCTGGAAGTGGGCAAACTCCCTGCGGTCATGGATGCTGGTAAGTAGTTTCCATAGCAGCAACAAAACCACACCCAGCAGCACCACAACAGAGGCTGATAGCACTGCGGTTATCAGGATCACATTTGGACCTGACGGGCATTCTTGAAAGACAGAGGAGGCTTCCTTATCAAAATGTATTACAGGTGAAATTAATAGGCTCAGAAGCACTATTTTAATCCACTTTATTGAAAAAAGTGGATTAAAATACAAAGCCCACACAAAGTAGTATTAGTGCTCTGCACATTATACACTAATAAACGAAAATGGTGGTGGAATAGAGAATCCTGTCTGCCTACCTCGTTCAAGAGCTACATGCACATGGACAGAATCTTCTTTTTGTCCAGCCGTCAGCAAGAAGTACACTCTGCAGCCCTCTGCATCCACTTCCATGCACCTGTGAAGGCCTTGAGAGGGAGGAACTGTCGCTAACACACCAGCCTGATCCACTAGAGTGAGGTTCAGGTGCACACACCTTGTCTCACACTCTTTCGGATTCAATCCCAGTGAGAAGGCCCTGCACAAGATGCATTCTCTGTGGAAAAGAAGAACCGTCGGTGCAATCAGAACTCAAGCAGTGTTCAGAAGGGAAGGCAATTTTCTCTACCTTCACAATGTACTGTTATACTTCTGTTATATAAACTACATGTTTGCTGGGAGGCTAATCTAAAAATGGGCAAGGATGTGGATCATTGGTGGACCTGAGGCAGGCTGAATGATGCTTAGGTGCTCAACGAAGCCATCTTTAACAGCATCCACCTGTCAATCAAAGCGTCCACGCTCTTAATCCTGCATAACTTTAAGCCTTAATATAATGTGAACAGGTGAGTTGTATATAAATTCACCCTCAGTACAGTTGTCATGAATGAGGAAATTAGCTACAGAGACCAAAACACAGGCTGTAAACATGTAAGGTGAGAAGTTTGGAGGCAAAGGAAGCTTTACTATGGACGACAGGAAGGAAAGTGCAGTTCATACACATTTTACTACATTGTACAACTAGAGAATGAATATCTCTTGTATCTTTTTGTCTTTAAATATCAAGTAAATACCAGAAAACTTCTATACTCCATTTGAAATTTCACTTCGTTTTCAAGAACCACAAAGATCACGCTACCTGTGCAGGGTGCACACGCTGGGGCAGGAAGGGCAAAGCTCACAAGTCGGGCCTTGGAAGCGGTCATGACAGATGCAGGTGCCACAGTGACAGTCCCCTCTGCCTGCACAAATCTGTTTATCCTGAGAAAGACAAGACTCCAAGCTGAGAGGGCACTCACATGCCCGACCGCGGTATGCTGGTAGGCACATGCACACCCCGCAGACACACCTGCCGTTTCCTGGCATAGTAAAGAGTTTTATATCCAAATGAGGTGTATTCACATTGGAATATTTGACACATATCATTTCTAAGTGGTTGTTATGTGTTACCTCCACACTGCAGTCCTTTATATTGATCACAGCTGAAGTCACTGCATTCACAGAACTGCCCGTAGTAAACATGGTTGTGCTTTTTGCGACAAACACACTTCCCACAAACACACTCCCCGCGTCCGCTGCACGCTTCTGACGTGTTATCATGGCGGCAAAGGTGCGAGTCGACTGCTGAGCTCGACTCTGCTCGATCGCATTCGCACAATGTTCCGACTCTCCCCTCTTTACACCTGCAACACAGAAAACAAGTGCTTGGTTTCTTTCCCGAATAACCTGAAATTAGCAAAATTGAAGCCATCGAGCTACTTCACCTACCTGCATGTGCCACACTCCAGTGTGCCGTTGCCATGGCTACATGAAGGGCTGTGTAGGACCACGTCTTTTTGACATGAGCATTCGCATATGGGGCTCAGCAGGACCTCGACCTCTTCACTATAGCCCTGGGGCTTGATAATGACACGCTGTGGCCTTTGTGAAGCAGTCACACAAGGAGGTGCCGTAATGCTTACATTAAAGCTCACCTAGAGGGGAGGTGAGAATTCCTTGAGCACAATCATGATGCTCCACTAATGAGGTAATCATAATTAGCATTACCTTCAATGGCCACACGCTAGCAACAGCAAACCCACACAAATACACACCTTGTCGCCAATGGAGATGTTGGAGCACTTCCTCCCCTGTTCGCCGCGCCTCGGTTTGTGGTCCTTACAGTGTGAAGTGTAGGAGATGCGATAGCCCGGCGGTAGCTTGCTGTTCTCCATAACAACCTCAGAGGTCAGTGCCTGCAGTCAATAGAGCAGTTAACCCCTTAAAGATGAGGAGGTGTCAGCAGGCTGCACACAGGAGGCTAATGACCTTTGTGGGAAGGGAGTTTATGCCTCACTTACATTGTACGCTTCGACTATTATCTGCAAGATGTTGTGGGAGTTGTTGGAAAGCATTCCGACTGCACATTTTGGGAAGATGCTTCTCAGGCCCTGCAGCAACAGCAAAGCAACAGTATGCTCAACATAGATGAATGAATATGTGCTCATTGTCAGTCCGCCAGCTGATTTATATGCTACTCTCTCTAGTAAACCTCTCTGTTATGGTGGCGGAGACAAACTAACTGTGATGCCACAGTTGTTACACGTAAAGTCTGTTTTGAGAAAGTATTGTCTGTGTTGTCAGCAAAGCCTGAAATATCTTTGTATCTCTGTAATGTTTCTTCAATACAATGCACCCCAGCAATGTAGTTTATTGTGAATCAATCCTACATATACATACAGACATATGTTTATTCATGTTTATTGGTATGCGCCAACTCCTTGTACTATATGTTCCTTTAAATTCTGATTCTAGTGTTGAACATTGTGTTTTTACAGTAGTCCAGATAGGACCTTCATGTTCACAAGAACCCTAGTTTCTCCTTCATGTTAGGATGGAGAGGGTGAGACAAGAAGGTTCTACACACTGGTCCTTTAACCTTTTATGTAACGTTATGTAAGTCCTTGCCAGTTTTAGGTTTCAGACTTGATGTGCATGCATAGAATTTTCTCTATAATAATCAGGTTAAATAAATACTTATTTACATATTGGAAGCCGATGCAAAGAGTACAGTTCAGATGCAGCGTTATATGTAGTGAAACGGAAGGGAGACTTGTGAATTTAGTATATTTCTTGCCTATGTAACCGCCATGAAATCCTTTCCATACACTACAATGCAGATGTAACTGTGGTGCCCACAACTGTAATGTCCCTGGACTAATATATTGAAAACAATGTATGCATTTCTGAATAAAAGGTTGAATATTGAATGAATAGAGACTCTGCTGTACCTCATACAAGTGTGTGACTTCTTCTGTGACAGCAAAGATGATCTGGATGTTCTTCTGTCTCAATGTTTCGGCGATGTGACCCACCGAGGGATAGTCCTGACGGAGCCGATTCAGTTGCAGATGCAAAATGCAACGCATAACACTCGGGTGAGAATACATATATATGTGTAATCAGTAGTTAAGCACACTTGCCCTCTTTCCTCCCTTCATCGCTGTCCTCCCCCTTTTCCTCCCATCTAACAACTCCTTCAAACGCTCATTTCATTCACTCTCCCTTGCAGACTTTCCATTTCCTCCAAATAGACAAATAAGTACCATTCAGAGACGAGCAACACCGGCGTCTCGCACATCCATTTTCACCCTTGGGCGGTCATTTATCCGGACAGAAATAGATTTATAATGTATCTATATTCACTCCACCTGCCAACTAAAAGGATTGCAATGAGGTCAAGCCAAATAACACTGTCATGAACCTAACGAGACGGCATATGGATGTTTAACATACGTGGACAAAGACATACGCTCACAAGCCAATAAATCAACACACATTCAAGCGCCACCCACCTAGCCGACTATACACAAACACTGTAGGATTAAGAGATGAAAGCTTTGGTTTGGATTACTCCACAAACACTCCAGCTGTTTCCCATCAGGGTGTGCCTGTCAGCATCGTCTTTACCCAGGGAACTGTGCTGTTGATTCTGACCTTTAAATCACTGTCTTTGACTTCTGTCTGCAGCAGCCTGGACCTCTATTTCACCGCTAGGATTGCAGACGGGAATCAATTTAGCACGCGCCCACAATATCTGGTCCATAGCATAAACACTGTATGCTCCTTGGGACCAATGCATGCTACAAACAGAGTGAAAACATACACATATTGCTGTGATGGCTTGCTCTGTTGAACTAAAGCTTTGGTCTATGAATATAAGAATAAGATATCATTCATTTTCCACAGGGGAGAAGATCCTAAAAACAAACTGACAGACAAAATGAGGTGAAAGAGTTACCAAACAGGTTTCTGTCCAACTAATAAGTGGAAGTATGATATATTTTCTCCTTTTAGCTTTCGTTTGGTCTCTATTAACTCCTCAGAAAACTTTCCTGACCTTTAGCTGCTTGATGTTCAACTCTTTTTTTTTAAAGTTAGCTAGTTGGTCTGCTGTTTGGTGCTTAATAGGTGGCATATTGGGTATTTCAAAGGTCCTCAGCTGAAAATAGCTGCCTGCTGTAAAAACCTAACCATGCAGTAAATGTGCCATAAAACAAAGAAGATGAACTAAACACACGGCTGGGTATTAAACCTCAATACATGGTGCTGTCTGGACTCTGAAATCTGTAATAGATACTTGTTCACATATTCTTTCATCAGATATTGACTGATTTTTATTAATAAGTTCGCCAACTTTAGGCTTCTGACTTCTTTTGTTAAGCACTTTATTGAAAAACAAGTAAGGTATCAAAAAGAAAGGTATCAGTATTGCTCCCACAACCCAGATAAAGTAGACTGGCAATGAAATCAAAAGATTTTAAATACTATAGCTGGCTTGGCAGTGTAGTTAACCTAACTTTCTAGCAATAAGCACCATGGTGATAGTTTTCTACAAAACTTTAAAAACATCAAAGCTTAATACCAAACCTGGGAATTTCCTTTGGTGTACACATTTTTATGCAAGTGACACTTTCCATCATTAGGAAGTACAATGCCGCCTAGTTTGCCATCTCCGGCAAAGTGGAAGTCGGCGTCAGTAGAAAACACCAGCAGACGGGTCACATTCCTCCAGCCGATCTGCTCCTGCAAGTGAAGAACATCAAATAAAGTCAATGAACTGCCAATCGGCAGCAAATAGAGCACCATGACTTTGGGAAAATAATTACTTTTCTGCTTTTGCATGTAATCAAATGACTGTAGTGCTTTATGCCTCCCTGCTTAATTCAAATCAGTCATTATGATATAATTTAAGTCAATTTTTCATTTTTTTAAAACTCATAATGAGTTTAAAACTCATAAAATTGGCTAGTGCAGTTTCCCAAAGGAAGCTTAGTATTCTGAAACACTCCTCTCATCTATTGTCTGCAGTCTTTCCACTTCCTCCACATAACGCCCACCTAAACAAAAACAACAATCTCTATATTCCAGTCCTGCTCCCTGCTGGGCTTCCTTGCATTACCTCACACACGGCGGCCTGCATCAAGGCATCCAGCCCCCCTTCTGGTAAATCCAGGTTACCCGAGATCCGCTGCCTCCCAACCAGCTCCGTGAAGAGGCTCCCGTTGGCTGTGAGGCTCAGGACATGGTGGTAGGTGAAAGGAGGGACGCATGGAAAAGGCTCCGTCCTCTTACAGGGGTTCTTGAGCATGTCCTTCGCAGTGCTGATGTACGGCATCACCGTCTTGTCCACGAATGCGCCAAAACCTTTTGGAGTTGGAATGAATGGAGGGGAGTAAGAAGTAGCGTAAAGTTTTGAGAAGTGATTCTATGACTGAAGGGTGGAAAGTGAATAACTAATGCTCTCCCTTCTCTCAAAAGCTACCATTTGTCCTTGAGCAAAGCACTTAATCCCCAATCGCTCCAGTGGTGCTGCTCAGTGGCCAGTAGTAAGATTATGATTGTACCGGGCAGCTCCCAGGTGTGTAACTGTGTGAATGTGACACAAGGGTATACCATAAAAAGATGTATTGAGGTATAAAAAGTTAAGAAAAACGATGTTAGCCTACATTTCAGGTTAGAAGGAAATTGAAACTGAGGCAGACAGACCCATTCTGAAGTCACTAGTCATGTTCCTCATCTCTTCCATGAGGTCAGCTCCCAACTTCTTGACATTGGGCAGGTCATCCTCCATGGAGAAGGACAGATCCATCAGGTAGTACAGGTCTATGGGGTAGTCCTCCACACGTTTGAACTTCACCTCAAAGGTCTGGGGTTCACCTATCAAATTGGAAAAGTCGTCATTCTTCTGGAAGCATGAATCTGCAGATGTTATTTGGAGATGTTATATTGACTTAATGAGGCGTTTGTACAGTTTCACACAAATCACATACAGCAAGCTTCTTCAGTCTGATCCTGACATCTGTTTAAAGTCTGTATTGTTAAATTAGATGAGATGTTATGCTCAATTCCCATATAGCTATGGGTTCATGATTATGCATTGTGATCCCATAGACACTCAACAATTAAGACAAGGAGTGTTATGTTTGACATAACTTCAGACTACTCCACATACATAAAAGATGTCTGCCCTTTGGCATTTATTAGTTTCTGGCTCTGGGAACGTGGGAAAACAGTAAAAAAAAAAAAAACCAAACTACTGCATGCCTGAATGTCTGACGATTCTATGTGATCTCCTTTTGATAACCAATGTCATATTTCTACACTTCCATTCACTAAGCCTTCCCTGAAACAGTTTGAAGCCCCTGGGAAGTCCCCATCCGCCTTTGAAAACCTGTGAGTGAGAATATCTAAAATGTGGAAAGAAATGAAATATTTACGAATTTCTCTTCATGGTGGGGGGATGGTTTCTGTGGGATTTTGGACTCATGTATTTCTATAGATATGATGCTGCATAATACCACTGAACTACATTACAGAGGCCAGATTCAAACTAAAATCCATGTGTCATGATGAATTATTCCATGTATTACTCATAGCAGGAAAAAAAAAACTTGTTTATGTTGACTGTGCTTTTTATCTATACCAGCAGAACAACATTTGCCCAACAAAGTCATTTGCTTCATGTGCCATTGCCAAAAATTCTGACAGTGTCCTCCAGTTTCACCGAGGCCTGGAGTAAATCTCATCACAATCACAATAACAGGACTTTTGATTTCCTGAGGCAGATGTCTGTGATCTGAATATGGATGACATCTCCTTGATGAAAAAAAAAACACACACACTGTGTGGAAAATAGTGTGATTGTGTTGCCATCTAGCTGAAAGGTGGTTTATACATCACCCACCTGGCCTGAGGTGCAGCAGGACAGACTGAGGCTGGAGTTGTGTGACCTGTCTGAGCTGCTGCTGGCGTCTTTGTTCTTTAGGTTGCAAGGTGATCTTCCGGTTCTTTAGAAGGACAGTGGAACCTCTGGGGTCTTCCAGGCGATCAAAAGGACAGCCCCTCCTCAGCAGAGTCCTGGCAGTGTCACAGCGCTCCCATACGTGCTGGCCCACTTTGAGAAAATTCTTGACACAGGTTTAAGGTGAGTTAAACTCCTTATATAAACTCTCACTCAGAGAAAAACATAACAGCTATAGTGAGAAACAGTTTGCATAAATAAATATCAATGTTACATTTCAACACAACATGTAAATAACAGCAAATGAAGCATCAGTTATAGTTTCAATCATTTCTAACATATGATCTTGACATATGTTACTGTGTATGTAATGTAACATCACATCTCTCCACCAAACAGCCATAACATTATGACCACATGTCTGACATTGTATTGTAAGTCCCCCTTTTGTCACCAAAACAGCCCTGACCCGTCGAGGAATGGACTTTACTAGAACTCTAAAGGTGTGGTGGGGTATCTGGCACCAAGACATCAGCAGCAGATCCAACTTATGTCCTGTAAGTTGAGAGGTGGGATCTCTCGGTCCAGAACTTCACACAGATGCTCTAAGTCAGGTGAACACAATGGCAAGTCAACGACTTCAACTTATTGGTGTGTTCAATTGCCAAGCCATCACAGTTTGGCCTTCGTCTTTGTCCATTTTTCCTGCTTCTAACACTTTGAGAGCAAAATGTTCGATGCTGCCAAATATATCATACCCACTGGCAGGTGCCACGATAGCAAAGTAATGTTGTTATTCACCTCAGCTGTCAGTGGTTAGAATGTTATGGCTGATTGGTACCTTTTCATAGTAGCTTAAAAACCTGAATTTTCCATTTTTATCATTGGCATAGTAGGAAAGCTTATGATTGATAAGGAACAAACTCCATTGCTAACTTTCTAAAGTAAAAATATTTTCCATCTATAGGTCAAATTCAACAAATGGCCCTTTAAACAAATAATGAATTCATAAGAAAATCCATAGCTTTTTCCAATATGCATCAGTCTGATAAAGAAAGTGAACTTGTGCACTGAGGAGCTTCCTCATGGTCCCAAACACTGCACAGGGTTGCGTTAACAGTGTTCCCTTCGAAGAAGAAGGCAGAGTGTGTTTCTGAGGTCACTCACCTCCTCAGCACACCAAGCACAGTGAGACCCTGCTGCCAGACACTCTCCACAGCTCCTGACCCCACGACTTTGGCACTCGTGATCTGAATGATCTGTGGGTGGAACAGAAACCAGCAGAAAGTTATACTTTTCCACCACATAAATGTGCTATATCATATTTGTGCAGGTGAAGTTTTGCTTTTCACCTCCATGGTTTTGTACGTAAGAGTTCACTGTTTGGAGCCAAGGGAGGTTACTTCAGTTTAGATCAGTTTTCCTCTAATTTTTTCTTCCTAAACCGTGCAATTGAAATGCAAAGAAAAAAAACCCCACACACCTATCAATCATTAATGCCCATTTTTGTTGTCAGTTGCCTTGAAACGGTGCGCACACAATTTACCACAACCATGTACCGTACATCTTGTACTTGAAATCAAAACCCCAGAAATTCCATTTGAAGGCAGCCTGTGATCTGAATGTTACTGCTGGAAGTCTGGAGGCACATTCATACGCAGATTTTAAGAAATAAACAACCACTATTGTATGATTCTTCCAATCCTTTTTTAGGGCCACATGATAGCCACAAATTGATAGTCAGTCTTTGGACTTTATGGATATTTGTGCTATCTTCATAAATATTCATAAGTAGGAGGAGGGTGTCAGAATACATCAACTAGCTATGATGGTTCACAAATTGAGATCACGTTTTCTTCCAATCGTCCATGAGTTATAGCGTCCGATACACTCTGAATGCCAATTGGGTATTGGCTGTATATCGATATTGGGTGTTAATGGGGAAGGGAGAAGACAATACAATACACACATGCAGTTATGCTCTAAGTACTTATGTACAAGAGTGTTTAACCACCAAGGATGACTTCATAAGTAAGTTTCCTTTTGGAAGTATATAGCAAATGACAGGATCATTGAGACGTGAATTGTACTGCAGAGACATGAGTTGTGTGCAAAGTCTTCAGGAATTCAAGACAACACAGGGTGACTGAGTAATTGATACAAATCATTTCAGGGATGAAGCGCTCCTTTAGGTAAGTTAGCATGCGACAGTGACACCAACACCAGACTGCTGTCAGCGCTGTCAGGCAAAGAGCAGAAACCTTCTTCAGGTTTAAAAGTGCCTTAGCCGTCTTCACAGGCAGACATCAGTGGAGCAGGGAATATATAAGAGCAGCTGTTGCCCTATTTCTATCACCCTCCTATTCTTGTGGTCATTTTGAGACTTGGTTTGTAAAGATTACAATCATTATGAGTCGTCCTCCTGCATGCACCATGCAGACACCACCCCGGTGTATTTTCACCGTGTGAGACTGCATTTGACATAGACAATCTCCTGTTTTTGTGGTGCATGGGTGAAACCCGATTCTCTGGACGTTGTATGTGAAAATGGCTCAACCCAGCTGTGGCTTGGCTCCCAATCCCAATGTCACGATTGCTAATTAATATGCGGCCAATTAATCTAATCTCAAACTGGCCAGTTTTGGATATTACATCTATGACCTTTGAGTTACTAGGCCACAAAGCTGCTTTCAAGGAACACCCAAAAAAGATGTCTTGATGCTTAAGGGTGAAATCGTCATTAACTTTATCATCATTAACTTTATCGTCATTAACTTTCCTACACAAAATCATCTGTTTGTCAGTTCACAGGTTACATTTGGTTTGTTCCATCCATCTATTCCCCCAGTAAACCTTTCCCAGCTGATTAGGGGAGGGCGAGAGGCAGAGTACACCCTGGGCAAGTCACCAGTTCATCACAGGTGTTTAAATCATATATACTATAGCCTATATAAAAACAAAATGTATAATGAATATAAGAAGTAGATACATGTCCACATGCTGTCCCATCATCTCTGAGACTGCACTGCGTTTAAAACAGAGCCGCTCAGCCCCGAGCGGATGACGAGCTCGAATTTGCAGTGGTAAACAACTGGTGGGATTCAGGCTACAATCTAAATGAGAGTTTCTGAGTAGGAAGAATAATGAGACACTTTACTTTTATTGCATCCTCAATGAGAAAAGTATTGACCCACCTCGTGTTCCTGTGGCGTTGTATCTGCAGCACAATAACAGGACAGCGGCAAATAGCAGGCTCATCTTGAAAAAAATAAAAGGAAAGCAATTCACTGACTAAAAAGGTAGACAATTCTTTCCTCTCAAATCATTAAGGTGGAATGGAGTTGTAATTGCTGTTTAAGGAAAATAATCTCTACGCCGAGCAGGTCACAAAGGACTCCAATATTTGATCTGCTGGGTGTTTGGTTTATACAATAGAAATAAGAAGAACTCACCGTGACTGATTCAACTGTGTGAAGACACACATGAAGGGAAGAGGGGGTATCTGAGCTCTGGGGGAGGGACCAGATGGTTCCTCTATACATCCTGTATAGCACATGAGCCAGGGGACTTCACCACCACTCCCTCCCTCTGTTATCCTGTTTCTTATGGCAGCCACAAGTGGATCTGCCAAGCTTATGTTTCAGGGTCCTGGGCAGCAAATGATCTCTTCAAGTAAGGCCAAAGATAAAGAGAATAAGTCCCTGCTTTTTCTGCTGAGAGAAGCTGAAGAAAAGGAAAAGACACTTTGTTCATATTGTTAGAGAGCAAACGCTATCTCATACACTCTGCTTTCTCAACTGTTTAGCTTTGCTGACCACTGTAGGAGATTTAAAAAAAGAAGACCCAACTAAATGAGTTTTGAAGATGCACTTTCTGCACCTATGCAGCAGCAAAAGCATTTAAACGTCACAGTCCGATCCACTTTCCTGCAGCACCAGGTAGACGAGTCAAACAAATAATATGACGGCTAATGGCAGACTTATTTGCATCCATCTGGTGGGATTGCAGCCTTATCCCACAGAGGAGTCAGTTACCGGGGCTATGTGGAGAATAAAGTGCCCAGCGATCACATTGCAGCACAGACTGAAATAACAAAAGGATTATCTGCAGCACTCTGTTAAAGACTGGAAGAAAATATGCTGTGTGTTTCTTCTGGCTCAAGCAGCTTTCTCTGCAGCCTCTAAACAAAGTGTAACTGCAGAAGACGATGGAATTAGTCCGTGTGCAGAAATGAGATGGACAATACAGTGAAGCGACGTTTGGTTTGTTATTCCTTTCTGAAAGATAAAGGCAACGAAACTGGAATAATAATAGTTATGGGAAGAAAAAAACTTTCCATTACCGCTGGCTTGTTTGGTTTAATTCAATTCACATTTCGTTATCAGTCTGCAAGTGGAATTTTGTTTGCAGACAGACTTTCAAATAAAAATGCATAACAAATCACCTTCTTCCTCCACCATGCAGCCAAACATCATTTGATAATAGCAGATATGAAGTCGACAAACACAAAGCACAACACAATTCAAACAATTCAGTAAAAAATATAAAGTTTTCACCATTCCACGTGGAAGAAAAAGTCAGTGCGACTTATATTAAAGCAGAATATGGAGCTCTCGTCAAAGCGCAAAGACAGCAGACCATGCACCGTCAACTCCGGCAATTTAAGGAGATTTCCTCTTAGCCCGCTAACATCCCACTTTCAGTACATTGCTCTCTCTGTATTTCTGCTTGCTGACACGTTACTTCCAAAAAAAATGCACCAGCAGTTCTCATCCCCTTCCCAAAGGGACATTGATCTCAGGTCACTGACGATGAGCAGCCATTGAAAGGCACTAACAACTCTCCAATGCTCCCTGCTGGAGAAATAATGCATGAGGCCCCTCCAAATGACACCATCATACTCAAGCCTTCAGACAGAGCTGTTGTTGGATGTGTGAGATGAGAGTGGCAACAAACAGAAAGATTGACTTACAGCAGCAATAATAAGTAATAATAATAATAAGTCAAGGTCTACTTGTTGGCTTCTTCTGATGCTTTCACCTGCACCTCATGGTCTTCATTAGCAGATGAGCGAACTTTGCAAGATGCGATTCAAAACTGAAAGTTGAAGAAAGGCTCACTCCCGCGGCCCTTTGTCGCAATCTTGTAAACACTGAGTTACGATATTTATTATTGAACTAGAAAATTTGTCTGAACGCTCTGAAAAAAAAATTGAGTTGAGATTATTATTTAATCGATAACTGATTAATAACTAACTTGAGAACTTTTTAAAGGTCAAGCATGACTTTAGTTTTTCTGGAGGTTTTAATCATATTTTGCAGTTCCCCACTGATGAAGACTTCACGTGAGGTGGTTGAAAGCTCAGATATGTTATGTCAGTTATGCCATTTAAACCCCAACCATAAAAATTGGAAGCATGACAAAGGACAAATTTGTATTTCATTTAACAAAAGAAATGCACAACTCCTACCCTATTATGAGATACTTCATTGCACAAAACATCACTACTTTAAAGTAATTCCATAAGTCAATAAAAAGCAGAAGGAAATGTATGTTCTTTGATGAAAATACCACTTTAATATTCATTCAGTCATATTTTCATGAGGTGTTTACATTGTTTGTCAGTCCTTCTGTTTGACCAGCTCATGTTTATCTTTTGAAACTCAAATTAATCATAAATGTTAATAACAAAAACAGGGAAATTGCTAAACAAGATTGAACTTTATTGGTAATTATGTTCTGCATCCCACTTGCAGTTTAATGCACTTCCAGAACTCTCCCCCTCCTGATGCATACTTGTATTACCATTTTAATTTAAAACTTCCTACTGGAAAAAAAGCTTTATTTTGAAAATGGTGTTGTTTACAGGTTACATAATGTTTGGGGGGGAGAAAGGAGCTCTTTAAACCCAGAGCTTCATTTTAACTTGATAGAGGCTTGTCACCAAGTATCTGTATTGTACTCTATTGTGGGTGCTGCTATGTAGGAGGACTGACTACAAAAGAGAAGGCTACAGCGTATTTGCTTCTTTCTCCCTTACAATGTTAAAAAAAATGAGTTCAAATTCTATTCAAATTCAAATTCCTCGCTAAGATTAGCTCCCATTGCTCGATGATGAATTTCTCATTTTCTCACAGGCAGGTAATGTGGTGACTCATAATGATCTAGATGAGACCTTGAAGTCATTAGTCTGAGCTGTGTGAATAACCAGGGGCTAGAGAGCTTGTGGAGGTGGACAGCTCTGTCTCAGTATAAGCCTGGACCTCGAAACTGAAGGAAATTCACTAAAAGCTAAACCCAACCACGAGAAGCTAATGAAGGATGGAGCTCAGCCTTCGGGGGAAAGCTCCTGACTGAAGTCCAGAGAAGGAAGGAAAATTTTTTGTCACAACACCTGTCCCAGACACTTTGGCGCCCTATTTGCAGCTCTGAGATTTGTGATAGCCGTACACACTGAGCCGGGGCAGCTGGTTCCATCCCCCCCATTAGCCTCCTCATGAATCTGGTGCTCCAGTTGGATGGCGATGATGCTCCTGGAGCCCTCGGGCTGGATGTTGTATGGCTCTCTGCGGCTGACTCCGTCCAGATGCTCTGCTTTTCTGCAGAGGCGTTCGTCTTCCCGATCCCGCGCCGTTAGAATTGCCCGAGCTCGTGGTTCTGCTCAGGCACCGGGAGGAGCAGCGTGACGTCCGCTGCCTGAGGTTCTGCGAAATAGATTGATGGAGGTTCCTCATGGAGGAGCTGGCCGCCATGGTGACCACCCAGGGGTGACGGATGGCTTGGTCAGCCGTCAAGCGGGTGGCTGGGTCCAACAGCAGCAGGCGCTGGATAAAGTCCTTGGCCAGGTTGGACACTGAGGGCCAAGGCTGTGGAACAGAAGAAGCAGAGAGGAGTGATTGCCATCAGTGTCCTATCCTAGAAGATATCATACACATACAGACACTCTGGAAACCCACAGACCTCGAGATGAGGTGCTTGCACAGATTCAAAACCTCTTCAAAGCAGGATGCAAGATTTCATTCTAACAAAGCGATGAAACTACTATCCCAGCGCTCTGCAGGCCTAACAAGCAGAACTAACCTCAAAGGAAAGCTAAATGTCACTGGGCAAAGGGAAGCAGCAGTCTTGGGTGAAAGAATACGAAGCCTGGGAGGTAGGACAGCCTCGGCGTATGTGTGTGGGATTTGGGCGCATGTTTATTCTTAGCCTGCATTAGATTCAGCATAAAAAAAGAAGGCCTCGCTGGGATCTTTGGCTCTTTGTTAATTCAAATAGCAAATCACTCCTCTTTGTCATGACCCGAGTTGACATTCAAGAATGCTTTGAAATCTGCCATGCCATCTTCATCCAGCGGGAGAGGAGGCATCGGAGTCATTATCATAATTCAGTATCATTAAATTATTCAACACAGATTTGGCTCTTTGTCACCGGGACAACATCACGGAAGCCTGCCTCGGGAAATTGATGACCTTTGTGTTTCCATCTAAAATATTACTGATACAGACGCTGAATTAGATTGATGTGGCATCAGATTAAAAAGATGGCTGGAGACAATTGGGTATGGAAATTGGGCCATAACACAGTGTCACAGTGTCTTTTTCGACATCACACTTAGTTGGGGTTGTCTGAGTGAAGTCAGGTAATGATAAGCGTAATTCACGCCTATCTCACTTACCCTGTCTTTAACGTGCATCTGTATTTCCACCCAGCCAATTAGCTCAAATATTCTTTACCGTGTCTGACTGAGGAGAATAAAAAGCTAAATACAGTCAAATCTGTGCGTGTGCAAAATTCTCTCATTCCTCGCCCGACCTCGCAAAGACTAAATCTCGCTCTTTAGGGAGGTCTTGCTCTCCATTTTAATCCTGAAATGCATTTCTCTCCAAGCCCCCCTCTTTTTTTGTCTCTTGCCGAGTAATGACAATTAATCAAGCATGAAATTGACAATCGCGAGACTGTTGCTGGTGAGAGGAATTCAAAGAAGCGGGGACTTGCTTATTCTCACAGTGCACTCACTGGAGAGGAGTGTGCGTGCAGAGCACAGCTACCGCCCCGGTGTAGAAACGCTTCTCACTCAAACTTTCTTCTCATTGTGTTGTTATTTCACACCTGAAAGGCAGGCAGAGTGACACTCGCTTTTCCAAGGGGGAGAGAGAAAGCGTTTGATTGAGCTCCCACGACTAACAAGACTGGCTTTCCTCTTCATCCGGCACTGGTGGTGATTCAGCGAGGCTCCCTTATTACTGTTCCACGAGATACACATTTGATAGTTTCCATGGCTAATCAGATGCCTGTTGTCCTCGATCTGGAATGAAATGACGTGAGGTTTGGTTACGTGAAGCCTTCAGCAGGTGGGAACCATGCAGAAAACTCACTAAAAAACTTCTGCTATCAACATGATACACCTAAAGAAGAAGAGACATGACTGTGCCTGGATTAGTTTCTCTCTCCACCTTTATTTCGAACATCATTCACGTCAGAATACACAAAGGCTTTATTGTGTTTGGTGGAAGGGGTGAGAGGTGGTGTTCATACATCACTGTTGAGCAGGAAGCTAGCCAAAGCAGAGGAGAGAGAGCCTACAGGGCTCGGCTTATTGAGCAACATCTTGTTAGAGTGAATGAGAAGCTCTGCCGACTGTGTTTGCAGCGTGCCGCACGTCCACCTGACAAAGTCGTAATTGCAACAAATGAAGAAAACGCTAGAAGGTCGGATTACGTTAATGCGATCACGAGGATAATGCACTTTTGAGTAATGAACTGTTGCACACATGAGAGTCCCCCCCGCCCGCCTTACAATCGAGTCAGATCTGATTCACCTGGCGGCGTTTGCAGAGAAACAAAGCCAGGTTTAAATATGCCTCATCATAATGAGTCCAAATGGGGAAGGTGGCCCTGTTGCTCATTCAGGTGAAAGTCGCAGCTAAACTACGGTAATCAAAATATCAATACCCGGATACAGGAGAGATTGGGCCTGTCATGTACAATACACTGTGGCCAAGTGGAGGCTGCTGGATGTTGTTCACTTGGTGCTCACTAGGGGGCACACTGGGCTAACCGTTACCCAGGTGAGAGATGCAGATGTTTGAGGCTGGGTCAGGAAAAGTGTGTCTTCAATAGACGCAGCAGCAGAATGCAGAGGAGGTTAGCAGGCTGCTGTCTCACCTGAACTAACGCGAGGATTTGTGCTTTACATACAAAAGGCTGCCATGACACACACACACACACACGGAAATCCACTCATACACCCACACACACATCAGATGAAATGGCCTGATTCTGTGCCAGAGTACCGCTTCTCCCTACGTGCGATGAACGGATTGAGTGATAAGGCGCGAAAAGCCCCCCAAGGCTACACCCGCTTTCCCCCTGCCCCGCTCGTCCTCTGTCCCCTCCAATCTCCTCCACCAACCACCACCGCCATCAATCCTCAAGCCTCCACCCTCCCCTCCTGCTCCCTCCTGCTGTTGAGTAAACGCATCAGTGTGAGTCTGCACTACAGGTCCTTAGGCCAGGAGCTGTTGCACCTGAGGGAGGGTGTAGGGGAAGGGAGTGTATGCATAGTGTGGTGGTGGTGGGGGTTATATGATGGGGGAGACTGAGGGATCTGGTTTCGTGGGCAGGTGCCGGAGGCCGTTTGCATTTCTTAGCGAGTCTCACCTCCATCCTACCCCCACCTCCACCAGCAGCCCACCCACCCACACTCACTGACTGCATCTCCCTGTTCTGCTTCAATAAACACAAAAGGTTATTGATACTTGGGAAGGCTGTTTTGTAATTGCAGCCCTTGAGTATTGATTTGCATAGTAGAGAAGGAGAGTAACTTTCATAAAAAAAAAATAAAAAAAAATATTCACAGGTAACCAAGAATACACAGTGGAGTTTTAAAAGAAGGGATTTAATTAAGCAGCTTTGTGGTTTTTCCAGAAGAAAATCACAACATTTGACTTTTAATTTGCATCTTCATTCACCAAATGGTGTCTTTCCTATTCCATTTAGCAAAACGATTATCATTTATTGGTCCTTGTTGTACCAACGGATCTCTGCTATCTCAAAGGAGCAAAACGCCAACTGCCAGAAAATTCATTCATTCATTCATGTGAGGGCCAATTAAAGCCATATATTTTTTTTATATGTTTGATTTTAGTGGCTCAGCGGTTAGTGCTGTTATCCCAGGGCCATAAAGTCCTGGGTTTGAGTCAAGCGATCTTTCCGTGAGGAGTTTGCATGTTCCAAACCCCAAAAGACACAAGGCCAAGTAGTAAGTTTAGAAATTTAGAGTGCATATTTACAAAAAAAGCAATAAAGTTGATCAGTTTCAACATTAAATATCTTGTATTTTTCTCTATTCACTTGAATATAGGTCAGACAGGATTTGTAAATCATTACATTCTGCTTTTATTCACATTTTCACGGCGTCCAAACCTTTTTGTAATCCGGGCTGCGTCTTATCCCCTCACGTCTCGAAACTCCATAATGTGAAAATGTGTGTGTGTTCCCTGTGATGACCTGTCCAGGCTGCACCCAGCCCCTCACTTTATGCATACAGTGATCCTGACCCATTATTAGTTTTATAATATATTTTTTTAAGGGCTCTCTCTGTTGCTGCAGTTTCTCATGTGATCATATAATTTTTATTCTGGTCTAACGTGCCCTTTTCATTTATGACATTTTGTGGCACGGTAAGAAAAAAGTGCCGGTGTAAGTAATAAAATTAATGATGGCTGAATTCCATTTTGCTGCTTCAGTTTTCAGGGTTCCGGTATTGTGCATGCTAACTCACTGTCACGCTGTCATGACTTACAGGGACTTGGACAGAACAGAGCAATGGTTAATGTCATTAGTAACCCCTGTGCTTTTATTTCTACGACGCGTCTGCTGTGAATAAGGTCTATTGTATTGACATCTAATCACACTGACAAGAGACAGACATCACTCTTTGGAGGTAAAAAATGCATCTTTTATTATGAACCTTATTGGATGTTTTGATGCTGCGGGTACGTTAAATTCAAATTCTGATATTTCACCGAAGCACAGGGGATCCAGTCTGTCACTCTTTTCATTACTCAAGTATGTTTCGCAGGTCTCCGTGTCACTTCAGTCGGCAGACTGCTCATTTCAAATGAAACTCTTCAAAGTCAAGTTAAATATGTGGACGGAATTGCTCCCGGCTGTTGAGTTTGTTCTTGTTCCGAAGAGAAGCACCCTTCTGATTGACACGAAGGACCCGTTGTTATGGCAGAGGTCCACGCTTTGTGGATACTTGTGCACCTTCATCACACATTACAACATTATTATCACCACCTGTGTGTGTGTGTGTGTGTGTGTGTGTGTAGCTGTGTTATCTGTCTATTAGAAAGGGTGTATGCTTGCACATGATGAAGAAGTGTCTTGTCAGGACAGGAATGTGATTGATGTCTGATCCATCAAGCCCTGGACTGCTACTCATGCATGCATGATGTCTTCATATTGTCATCATATGAATTTACAGATTGATGACTTCACTGTACCTCAGTGAGCTGTAAGACGCTCTGCATGTGGTCCTATAAACTCAGCGGTGTGGCCTACATATGAGCTGTGTCGAAAGCCAGCATAACAAGAAAAAGAACGTGGAATAAGCCCTTGCATAAACTCTAGAAGGATTTTGCACTATTGTTCAGTTGGTGGTCAGTGCAGCGGTAAACACAGGGATAATAGTCCAGGGCCTATGTAAGGGAGCTTCTTGTATGCCAGACTAAAATGTCAGACTGCATCCCTGAGAATCAGGGCCAGGCTTAAAGCCCAGTGAATAATCCAAGCCTTGGGTGTAATCAGCGTGAAAGAACAAGCCCAAACTCACCACTGAGCTTGACAGAATAGGCTGTTAAAAATACCCACTTCAGTTGTACGACAGAGAAAATGCAGGGCTGCCTTTTCCGAAGCATTCTCAAAGAGACACGGTGAGCGGCAACTCGAGACATCACAACAAACTTTCCCACATCCGTTCTGGTGCTTTACAATGCTGCAGAAGGAAGGGGATGTAAACGAGGGGAAAATTTCTACTTGTTACCACACCTGCACTGCTACATGTTGGAAATATTCTACTTTTATTGGCATGGGTGGAATAATGTAATGCTATTTCTGGTAGCTCTAATAACATAATGACAAAGGTGTGAATCATTCTTGTGCAGTGAGTAGATGCAATAGCCATATGTGAACAGATGTGTTGCTAGGGTTGGATATTCATACTCCAACAAATCAGATTGTGTTGTGGGAAAAAAGGCCGACAGTTTTAGTTTAAACTGTTGTTTCTTTGAGGCAGTGGAGCAGAAGTAGACTCATTCATTGGGTTAAACCAAAAAATAGGAACTGGCCAAATGTACAGGGAGTTAAATGGTGGTTCTGAGCTTCTGGCTAGCATCCACAAAACAAAAACAAAAAAAAAAGTTTCCATATTGACTGCATGACAGCCCGGTGGAGGACTGTCAAAACACTGTCAAACCTGCATCACTAGAAGTAGGGGTCAAGTCTACATTATGCAAAAGGCTAGGGGAATGACAACTTCCACTTTTTCTATGAGAACACATTTTACACTCTTTGTAATCGCGGCCCCTTAAAACACATAAGCTCTGTGAGAACAGAAATAAAACACTTGTGTGGAAATATTGCAATCAAAATGCAACAAGCACCCAGAGTTCAGACAAAACAAGCAAGAAAATCAAGATATAAGTTCACCGGTGTGCCAGACTTTCCAACCTTCCATTGAGTTGTAGCACTAGCTGAACCTGCTACACAACCATACAGGCGTTACATGCGTACAACCTCCTCAGCTTTAGTGTCTGCTATGCCACAGTGATGTTGGCTATAACTCATTCTGTGTAGAATTATTCAATATGCATGTATTTGCGAGGGAAGTACTTACTGTACATAAGCCCAGTAAACTTACATCTCCGTGGAAACTGTATTTCCCTCTCACAATGGATCTGTAGAGCCGCGTGCGACTGTCGTCCTCAAACGGCATGGATCCACTGAGCACAATGTAGGTGATCACCCCCACTGCCCACATGTCCACTGCGCAGGAATAGGGTCTCCTCAGCAACACCTCAGGGGCCAAGTACTCAGGAGTTCCACAGGTGGTTCTGAGGAACCAAGTCTTGTCTCCGGCTCCGGTTGGATCTCCTCCGTCGCTTCTGTCAGGACCCGAAACCTTGGGCCTTGTGCCTGCGCTGCCAAAAGTGGCCAGTCCAAAGTCGGTAACGAGCAGTCTGGAGTCGGCCCCGGGGTGGTAATACAGAAGATTCTCAGGCTTCAAGTCTCTGTGGGTGATACCCAGGTTGTGTAGGTATCCTACGCCAGCTAGCACCATCTGCAGGGCCTGCGTAGCATCCCTCTCCGTGAAGTGGCCCCTGCTGACGACACGGTCTAACAGCTCCCCACCTGTGGCCAGTTCCAGCACCATGTAAACCCGCCGCGGAAACTGAAACACCTCAATCAGCTGAATCACATTAGAGTGGCTCACCCGCTGCAGCACCGCTAGCTCCGAGGCACACACCTCACGGCCCCCCGGGGCCTCTACCTCCATCATTTTTATGGCGAAGGGCTGGCGAGTCGCCCTGTGCTCCACACGCACAACACGGCTGAAGCTCCCACGACCGATCAGCGCCTTGATGTCATATCTGACAGGGCAGAAGGGAAATGATGACTCATTACAGTGTAAGTATCTCATCATACACTGTTGCAAAGCCCTCAACGTCTCCCACTGCAGCTGCAGCTGTGATGTATGGGAAGATATCTGCATGTGTTATAGCCTACTGCAGCATCTGTGTCTCTCTCTCTCTGTGTATGTACACATATATGTAGGCAATATTTCTTGTATGAACAAGGACTATTAAAAACCTTCTATGACGTCCATGCAGTCGTCTGCTGGGGAGGGGTGGACACAGAGAGGAAGACAAGAAAAGACTCAACGAACTGGTCAAGAGGTTCAGCTCTGTCCTGGACTGACCTCTAGACCCCATAGAGGAAGTGGTGGAGAAGAAAAGTTAGAAAAGCTGACATCCATCACCTCCTGCATGAGACTGTGGAGCTCCTTCAGCCACAAACTGCACCACTAACAGCTGACAGACTCTTTAACACCAGCATGACTTCATGAAGTCTATCTTATCATATCTTATATTAATACTTGCTCTGTATGATTAATCATGTAGAGAGACATGCATTTCCCTCCCTTGCTTTAACTGTTTTCACACTTTTATCTGACAAGTACAAGAAGGCTTCAGGTGTTACCGGTACTTGGCCCTTTCAAATGAAAGTCCACTGTTACCGCAAATCAATTGTACAGCACGAAGTTTGTTGGTGTATCGATCTATTCTTAAATAAATGTTAAAAACTGTCTGCTCACAGGGTTTGGATTATATAATATTTTGTTTGTCGTTCCAGTTATTGAGCTTTTCTTTTCTTTTGTTGTTTTAATACAGGCAATCACTTGAAGTTGGAAAGATGAACGAAGGTCATTCATCAAGTATGATTAGACCAATTAGTTTTTCTTTTTCAAAAATCTTGATCATGATTTTAATTTTAATGATTGTTTTTTTTAAAAAAGGTTACATTTGGACAGATTTGATGTTAGCACAAATTATAATTAACAGTCTAACGACAAAAATAAGTTATGTAATACTATATGACTTGAAAATTTTTCCTTTTAAAGCATGTTACAACACTATATATTGATACTTGATATTGATATTGTATTAATATTTACCTTGCTGTCACACGTGGATCAAACTTGTCCTTGTATTTGGTAACTTTGCCCGGGTGTCGTCCGTCTCTGAGTGTCTGCTGCTGGATGTTCGATGCTGGTTGAAGATTCTTAACGTGAGTGGAAAACCACAGACCACTTTGCTTCTCCGTACGCTTCTTTGGCTCATCATCACCATCATCATGTGCTTTCCTAAAGGCCACAAGCGATTGCACCACACTTACATAGCCCTTCTTGGATGCCTCAGGCAACACCTTGCTGTTCCCGCAGCCCATCACTCAGAGGCAACAAGCCATCGCTATGGAGGAAACAAAAAAAAAAAACACTAAACTAAATGTACCCTGGAAATAACACAACACTACATGGCTGCTGCTTGTTTCTGCAGGGGCATCTAGGTTAACATTCAAGCAGGTGTTGTTTGAGATGTGTTAACAAACTCCACCTACCCAGCAGGTTGGAGGTTGGCAGATGTGTCACTGCACCCCCTCCCACCCTCCCTCACGTGTTCTGTGTGACTCATGTGATAAAAGTGTCAGGTAAACAGAAAGTGTTTGAAGCTATTGTCATTGTCTGGAGTTTGTATCCCCCGAGGTCACAGCCATGGAAGAGAGGACGTCAAACGAAGACCACACACCAGTCACTTTGTAAAATACACAATATACGTCCTTTAAATGATTTTAAAACGCTGGTTGATCAACTTCATTGGCAATCAAATGGCAGCGTGTTTCTCTGTTAGGACAAAGTGTTCCACTTGAGTGTTTTCTACCATCCAGAGTAAACTGATAACAACATGATACAGACAACAGAAGCCAGTGCTGGACATTTTAAGGCATTATATATTGTTTTTTGCTTCACTGCGTTGATCTGACAGCTAGAGTCAGTATTTTTTTTGTGTGTAGATTAAAGAGGTACCTGCCTTTAGTGCTGCACTCTCATCAAGTCAACTGTAATCTCACAACAGAATGAAAAACTGAGGCAGCAGAAGCCTAATGCAGGAAATGTGGACCACAAATACTGGTTCCTGTGCTGTTGCAATGTCGATTGCATCTTGATGACGACATCTGAGTCACAATCAAACTTTAGGAAGCTCCGTCCGGATCATTTCTGTCTTTGATTGCAGAGTATTTTATTGTTTAAAGCAAACATACATACAATTCATCCACTCAAACTGACACGAGCAACATGGAGGACTTATCCTTGCAACCACAGCTACATTTGTACTTGTTATGGCAGAACTTATGATGCATTTATGTACAGGAGGCAAGCACAGCATACTGCATTGTGTAACTGATCTTTGTCCCCACTGTGTTTCTTACCGGTTGCAGATCTGTGTCTCATTGTGTCAGCTAATGCAGAGCATGTTCGTTGTTTTGTTTGTATTGTCGAACGCAGTGTGTCACACAGTGTTCCTGTCAAGCCTGTGAGTAGCGCTAAGCTACTTTTTTCTATTTTCTGCATTATTGTTGTGCTGCTGTCATCATGTGTCCATAATCTTCAGAGAACGGGGGAGGGAAGGGAGGACGAAAAGTAACACACAGCCTCCTCTCTCTCTGTCTGCGTCTGCCCTGCACATTGTTTAAGAAAGCTAAAACGTGGCAGAGGCTGAAGACGCCACCAAAACATGCACATATTTATTCATACGAGACGGCGGAGAGGAAGCAAGGGATCAGAAAGAGGCAAGAAGCACCTTTTTAACACGAGTAGCGAGCTGTAGTTTAAATTATTCCTTTTTCACTTGAGTAGCGCAGATATAATGTGGTTATATGAGGTTTGTATAATGAGTTCATGTTTATGAATAAATTGTGCTTGTGTATTAAGGAAGAATTGCAGAGGCTGCTTCCAAGGTGATACCTATAGGCTCGCAATTCATCAAACTTTAAAGGGATGATGGTGAGATCTCTTAATCGGAGGTTTGTTTCTGTTGCTGTTATGTTCAAGCATCAAAACCTGATTTTATTTTGCTAATTTTCTGTTGTTGAAGTTGAGCGGTAGCTATTGCTCATCAAGATGTGTGCTGCTGGTTGCCGCATTAGGAAAATGCACCATTTCCTCTGTGCCAGGAGGATTATTCCCACCAAAGGCGCACCAGATGCCGAGTGTTTAGATGCAGCAAATGGAAAAGCTTTCATGAAGTGAGCAGAGGTTTTATCACTATTGTGTTACATCCACTGGCAGCGAAAGAGGTGGGAAAGTGTTTATTTATATGAAAATGTCATAGATGTTATTATACTTACACTGTGTCTTTTCAAGAGGTGTAAATTGTCTTGTCATCGAACAGAAGAGCAGGCTGCATCATCGGTGCTTGTCTGCTGCAGCTTTTTTTTCTTTTTCCAGTGGAGCCAAAGGGGATGCTGGGCCTATCAGTCTGTTCTGCTGTCACCCACCGTCTATGTCTTCTCAAAGGACTGCAAACTCACACAAACATAAACACACACATAGAAAGAGACAGACAGAGTTCCCCCCACGCCCCCATACACAGACACAAAGAGCCAACAGAGGATAGACATCACATCAGCACCGAGGTGGTAAATCGCCCTTCAGAAGCGTTCCTCAAGGGAGTCAGCAGTTCAGCGCTTATCGAACCACTATCTGATTACTAAAAGGCTGTCCTCGGTTATAAATGAACCCGCAACATGTGTGTGGTATTGGTAACACGGGGCCTTTGGGAGTAAAAGCCATTATAGGCTGCTGTGAATCAGTTTAGGCCAAAGGAGCGGTCAGAGCGCAGATGCCACTTGCCAGTCAGTTCATTACTGTTGTTGTTGTAGTCAGAGGATGTGATACCTGTGTGTGAAAGAGGAGTGGAGTGGAGCTAGAGCAAACTAAAAGCTCTGGACTGAAGTGGCTTGCGAGCAGAGTTGTGTATAAAGGCGGCGAAGAGAGCTGTTGTTCCTTGCTTGAAAAAAAAAAAAGTTGGAAAGAGAAAGAGAAAATGAACACTTGAACTTTGAAAATGGAAGCTTTGGGTTAGACATTATGAAGCCTATTTCTGGTGTGCACTTAACATCACAGTGGGGAGGATCGGAAACAGCAGCTTTACCTTGACATTCAGAATACAAAGTACGCACTCAGAAGAAGGGGTTCTGGGCGAGGTCACTTAGCTCTGATTAAGGTAAATCTTAATGCGACAGTTATATATTTTAGACAAAGTTTGCTTCCAACTTTGTGATAGCGCCTTTCTTGTTTTCAAAAACATAGTGTTCCATGCACAAAGCCAGGTCCATAACAAAATGTTTTTCCTGTTTTGGTGTGGAAGAACTTGACTACCCAACAGAAAGCCTCGACCACAATCCCATTAAACACCTCTAGGATGGATTGGAATGTCAACTGCAAACCAGGCCAGCTGAGTTCACTAATGGTCTTATTGTTTCAAATCTTCCAAGAGTGGAAAGGCTTGTTGTAGTAGTTCACGTTCAACACTCACCCATAGTATCCACATACTTTTTGCCCTTTGCCTTTAAGGATCTCAACAGCAACAGGTTTTAAAATGTTTTGATGGACATTTTAGAGAAATTCATTCTGTATTACTGCGACAGAAACATCAAATTCATGTAATCTTTTATGGTTTTTGGTATCATTTTATCTGAAATGTTGGTTTTCCTTACATGAAAACAGTCACGTTTGAATGAAAAGAGAATAAAAGAGGATCTAAAATAGAGCCTTGTGGTACTCCACAGGAGAAAGACGCAGTCCAGTCTTAAAACTAATATGAAACTAGAAGGTCTTTATGGTAAGTGGCACACAACTGCATAACATGATCCTGAATGTCAATAGATATGATCAAATAATCAATTAAGAATATCACAAATCAGTTGTCAACATTTAAATAACACCTTCGTTGTTGTTATTTGGGCTGATCTCAAAACTCACTTGCCTCAGTTAACACCACATTGCGTAGAATACATTTCCAAAACAATCTGCATCATTGCATTGACTTCATCTGCTTTATATTCTTCTAAAGTGTCCTTAGTAATAACCCTTCAATGATACCAATGCATTCTCTGTTACTCTACAAAATGCTGATTCATTGGACTTGAATCTGTCAAGAATGTTTTCTCAAAAATAAGCACTTTTTACGTAAGATCTGAACAAGCTGACTCATGTTATGGGAGCAAGGATTAGTCCGTAAGCCTTAATGTAATCTCACCTGAGAGTATGTCAGTGCACACATGATTCTCTAGATATCCTTTACGTCTGTGTGGTGTTCTTATTACCATGTTTTTTTGTTCTGTTCCGTGTCCTAAAATCCTGTGCACACCAGATAAATACCTCCAGAGAGACCATGTGTGGACTGACGAAATAGCAGCACTGCTGTTGTTGATCAATCTCAGAGATTTGCTCTCCCATCCATGATGGGCCGAGGCCCTCCGTGACCTCTTTCATCCGCACCGAGTAGACATGCAGCATTATCCAGCTGTTTAATTAAAGCCACCCACGATTCATCAATGGAACACTGGCCTGTAATTGTTGTTTTTTTGCAGAGAGATACAAATAAGTGGGGAGGCGGACACAAGATGTATGTTTGCTTATTACAAGCTGTTGAGTGCAGAAGGAATCAATGCATGACAGGGATACTTGTTTTTTTTCTTCTTCATGTCAGGGCATTTAAATGCAGCCTACTTTAATACAACACTGTGGAATGAGGCCCGACTGCACACAGCTATGCAGCAATAAAAGCCGGGCTGCTGAGTACAATGGTAGCAAAACAAAACTAATTACAGTGACAAGTGAGGCGGGCGCCAGGTCTGTCAGCAGAGGGGGAGGATGCTACATCTCCCAAAGGCAGGACCCTTTGGGACGGCTGACGGATACTCTAATTTTCTTTTCTGTGAAGAGCTCGGAGGTGGCCGAGGGACAAAGCACGGCAGACAAATTGCCTGTGACGTCTTGATTGTACAAATCATGAGCGTTGCGCAAGTTGGCAAAATTGGATTCAGTTGACAGATACAGTCACCTGTCCGGGGCAGCGCTCTGATGTCTGGCCATGGACTCACATGTGTAATTAATGACCGGCTCTCCTAATTAGTCTTTAGTAGACAGAAGGACGCAGGAAATAACTCACTGCTGTGCTGTGCATTGTAAAGACACACTGTGAGATGCTTCATTCGCCCCTTGAATTAAAAGCATAACTGGAATAATTAATTATCTGGGTAATTATGTCTTAAACCAACATACTTGGATGATGTTCTGCTTACATTGACATCATTTTAAAGCAAACTCTCCTGTATGGATACAAACTATGTGACATTTTAGACAGATCTTTTCAAATCTACAACGTTGACCTCTGAAAAAAGGCTCTTAGGTGAACATTTGGTGTTTCTCTCTCCATGACTCAGAGACCACAGTTTCTAACCATCAAATCTGACCTTTAAAAGCACAGAGTGGCAAGGGCAAAATGTTAAAACTCTTCCCCGAATTCCCCAGTAGAATACGTGCACATTTCTCAAGCTACCATTATATACCACCCCTTACAAAAAAAAGCACGTGAAATTCATGTTTTTATGTATCAAATGTCCTAAAACCACATATTTATTCTTGACCTTGGCAACAACAGTTGAGAAAACAGTCTCACCACAGGCCCCCATTTAGCAGCCGTTGTGGAATTTCTGATCGTATCACATGATCTTCATCAGCAGATGGAGTTTGCCCATTTGTCATGACATGTAGATTTTTATCGGATCCCTGCGTGGACTTCTCTTCTCCATGCTGGTTCAAAAGGTGATTCCTGACCACGGATCTTACCGCAAGGTTAATTTAATAGCATGTTCCGGAGCTTTCGATCGCATCGCACAATCTTCATCATAGAAAACATGAGAAGTCGTTAAAGAGCCAACTGAGACAACTGAGCAAACTCCGTCCATCCGCTGATGAAGACCTTGTGATATGACCAAAGGCTCTAGAACTGCTGCTAAACAATTCATCACATTTGAAATGCTGCTTCTCATTTGATAAACCCATAGACTGTATAAAATATAGACATAGTCTAGTCTACATGATGTCACCCATAGGTTTATAAAAAACAGACACTATGAAGCTCAGAGTGTGGCGCCTCTGGCTTCCACCATCTTGGCAGTGCCTGCCTCTGCTGCCTCCCAGCTAATTTAAAAATGGGCAAAGCCGTGGAGCAGGTGGATGGAGGTGAGGTTTTTCTGAATGAAGCCTAGATGCTGAAACCATCCACCTGTGAGGAACCGACCCGTCGATCAAAGCAGCCACACTCTTAATTCAGCATAACTTGACAGAGACCAAAACTGTTTTTTGTACCAGGCTGTAAACATGTTTATTTCTGCTGTGAAACATGGGGACTTATGGAGACTGACTCACTTCTGGAGCCAGCCTCAAGTGGACGACAAGAGGAACTGCAGATTAGTTGCGATAGATTACATGTGAAATGTGTTTTAATGTATCTTACAAATGTGAGCTCTATAAATACTTCATTCATTACATTCTTTTTTAGGGGATGGCTTAAAAAAGAATTAAACATTCATAAATACATCTATATTTTTCATGTACATTTTTATTGTAATTGTATTTTTTTTAAATTATCATTATTAATATATTTTGCCAATTTACCAGGGAGTGACTAACATGAGGAGTCTGACAATACAGATATCATCTTTACAATAACACATGACGAGAAAGTTTTATACTACGTACCTATGTGGCAACAGCTTCAAAAGTCGGACACATACTTTTACAAAATAAATGCTGGTGTGGGAGTGAGTCATTTTAAGGCCCCTGCTTACAGAATAGTTATGCTGCTGGGGATAGACTCATCCTCACTTTTGAAATATTGACTGATAAATTTGAGGGAGCAACATTTTTCTCAAACAGATATATTGCGTTTTTATGGGAGAAGTCTTCAATTATTTAGTCACCCAGTGGCAGAAACTTCAGAGTTTGAAGTGATGGAAATCTAATATCTGTATCACATCCATCAAGCCTCGAGGGAAGTTATTCAAACGGAGGATTTGCTTCCAAGAGACGAGCACACACACTCCTCTCGCCATGAACACTGAAATTTAATTTGAAAATGGGCAGAAGGATTATTCCCATTATCCTGCTCCCAGACACTCATTTTTAAATGACAGACAGAAATATGCAAGTGGCTGTAATTATATTGCGAGCACAGAAAAGCTTTTTCTTTTTTTTCTCTCCCCGTCCTTTGATTGCACCTGTGGTGGTTTTTAGATGCTGTTATTGGTCACTGCATGGGAGTTTAATCAACCAGGCATTCATTTTCATATTAACAACCTCGGAATAACACAGGATTCTGAATGCAGGTTGATTATTGGGGTGATTATCTGTTTTTATTTATTTATTTATTTTTCACAACAAATCTTGAAGAGCAGCAACGACATTATGAATGCATGTGTTAGTGTGGGTGCAGTATTAACCTGAAAACTTTTCAGACTCACATAAAAGCAAAGTTCTTTTCATGAATGTTTCTTTATACTATATATATATATATATATAAGATTGATCAAGACGCACCCCAGCTGTGCTGATAATTCCTTTAAAGAGCACAGAAAGCTATGCTTTAGTGTTGCCATGCCAACACCAACTGGGGAGCTATTGCTTTCACTTGTTTTATTACTTAGACGGAAAGATTCCCAATCAATAGACATGCATTTCAAGATTTATATAAAGGTCACAAAACGCCGTCAGGATCTGTCTGAAAAAGAAAAACTCATTTCTTTTAATGAACTTAGTAATTTCATAATTTGCCTGTCATTCCTTCTGGTTGTAAAATGACTCTCATTTGTGACAAGTCAAGTCATTTTCACATTCAAACATGCGGTTTAGATAAGTATTTCTCAACCTGGGACAACATCAAGGGCTCAGGATATAAGTTTGAGGAGTAGTGACAAGATTAACGAGTTTTTTTCCTGCACAAAATGTTCATTTGTTTTACATTTTTAGCTTTGCTACAGGCATGGCTCAAGGGATGAATGTTGGTCTGTCCAGACTGAAATGTCTTAAACTATTGGATGGATGGATTTCCATGCAATTGGCATTAATTTATTCATTTATTCATGTTCTGTAATACCATCAGCAGGAGAATGTTTTCAACAAATAACAGATGGATGTCTATAAGATTTGGTGCGAACGTTCACACCTCCCTCAGGATGAAAAACTTTGGTAATCCCTTACCTTGTTTTGTTTTCTTAACTTTTACAGGTGCATCGCCATCAGGTCAAATTTTTAATTAGTCAAATTCTTTGGTTTACAACTAAACTAAGCCAATAACATCCCCAGCTGTGTTTAGAGCTAATTAGCAAATGTCAGCATGCTACCTTTTTTCTTGTGGGTTCAGGCCTCCAAACTGTTAAAATATAACAAATAATGAGGAGAAGAGTTGGACAATTGCGTCTATCCGGATCATTCCAAGGTCCCTAGATAAAAATAACAATGACTGATGACTAAAATATTATATCTGAGTGAAATGAGAGCTAAAAACCATGAAAATAAATGCCAGGTTTAAAAAAAAATGATGGTTTACAGCTGTTGAGCGATCATAATCAACTGTGAAGCCGTAATGTCTTTTCGGCTGCTTCATTGCCTTTTGACTTCTATTATTTATTCCAGTGAATCACATTTTCTAGTTATACACCAGAAAAGAAATGGGACAGAAACACCGCTGGGATTCACCAAAGCAACTGTGGGAGCTTTGACAGGAAGGACTTGATGAAGTTAACTAAATCTAATCTTTGTTGGACTTTATTAGTTTGAAACTTTGTGAGGGAGGGAAATGGAAAAAAGAAAAAGAAAACAGGACATCATCTCTTTCGTCTTTCTTCACGTCCTCTTTCTTTCAAGTTTAGCTTATTTCAGAAGAAGGTATACGGAGAACTTTGCTGTATAATGTGTACAGATGACGTGCCATCATTTAGCTGAAGCATGCAGAAACCTTAACTGTGATAATGGGACTTTGGCACTGCTGACAATGCCTGGGTGTCCCTCTAACCTCTCAGCATTGCTGTCAAACCCATAATCACAGTAATGAACGCCCTCTCAGGTGCTATAACACACCATACCAAAAGCCGTTATCTCTCCACGGTCTTATCATCTCCCAGCAGCTCTACCGTGGAATATATGCCTCCGGGAGGGGGGGGGTAAAAAAATGGACCTATGCAGTCAAGCGACTTATTATCAAGTGAAATCATTGCCGCCTATACTGGGTGAGCACGAGGTGTCAATATGGAGTCTAGAGGAAACATCTATCTTGATGGAGTGATACTGCATGCGAGTTGCTTGGTTTCAGAGCTTGTGTGTGCGTGTGTGTCTCATGTAAAATAAGGTAATGCAAATGTGAGTACAGTCCTAGGTAATGTTGGAATGAATCATTTTATGTAAAGCGGTGATTGCGATTGGGACAGCCACTCTGCTGCTCCTGCAGTGAATGAGGTCCTAATAGAAGCCAAAGCGGGGGATTTGGTAATCAAGGCACGCTCATATTTTTTATTTTTTTTAGGTTAGCAGAGCTGGAGTGGACTGAAGGCTGAAGACAGATGTTGCAGCATACAGTCCTGCTGGGGCTGCAGTGTTGCTGTTAGTGCACAGAGGTGCATCAGACCATATTTGATCGCTCACAGCAAGCACTGATTTGGTGGTTGATTGGTGGAAAGATTTCGTAGATTTTGTCTCAGACCTCATGCACACTGTGTGAGCGGATTGCATGGCTGTCCAATAGTTGTTGCAATTGTATGCAAGCAGGGGGAATTAAAGGATGAACTGTTCTAGTAATGTATTGGTGTTGTTACACATGATCATACCCCTGTGATCATGGCAGCTGAAATAACACTAAAACGGCAATAAAATTAGTAGCTCCTCCGTGTCTCGTGTAGAGCAACAAGATGAAAATTGATACAACAATTTTAACATGTGGCCATAGAAATCATAAAGCTGTGCTGTCTGTTTAGTAGAAAGCCACAAATAGATGCAAATATCTTTGAAATGAATGCTGTATGATGAGAGAAACAACAGAAAATGAGAGTGGTATTATCTTTATCCCTAAAGTTAGAAAGTCTACAACAACCAGAATGGGCCAGACCAATAAAGGCTCCATCTGGTGGGTGGATTTGATGCCTGGCCACCAAGTTTCTCCAATTACAGCCAAACAGTACAATGATATATATATATTTCTGAAAATATTTGGAGTATTGCGATGCAGTGCCAGAATCATGATCCATATTCGATCATTTACTTGTGTATACGTGGAAGAAAATCCTCTTGTACCTGCTTCTGGATCGAGATATCGGGATATGTGAAATGATATTAAAAGTTGCATACTGTAAATTATGTTTCAGCAGCAGACGTAGGTCTAATACAATCACCCGGTGATCCCAGTGACCCATCTACCTCACCAATAATTGAGCTAGAAGTCCGTCCACCACCAGCTGTCACATCCTTCAGTGTTGTCCCATGCAAGACCGATCCAATTGTCAGAAATAACGACAATTTAATCTGGTTACAGCCATAATTGCGGCTCATATTGATTGATAATTGTTTTGATTGACGTGCAGTGAGACACTAATTGGGAGCTTCTGGAGTTATCAGAGGAATTAGTGGTTGTCTTTGTCCCCCTCTTCCTTCAGACTTTGATCATTATGATGTGCGGCAGGTTGATTGACAGACAGATGAATTGGGCCTGCCAATTTGGCTTCAGTTTGTGAAGACACAACCACACACAAACACACACACACACACATGCAATCTGCATGCATCTGTTCTCTGTGTTGATTTTTTTGCCCTCAAACACACAAACACACACAGGATAGCAACACACACAGACCAAAGCTCCAACCACTCAGCTGCAGCCTAGGCCACAACCTTTGCAAAGCCACTGCGCAATTCATTTGATCCATGATTCCATGTGTCAAAGACCGAACACTAACCTTTCACAATGACAGGACCATGGGGGAAATCATGACATAGACAGAAGATCATCTCCCGCTACAGCTCCAGGTTAAAGACACCATACAATCCTCGCTCTATCTCAGTCTGACCGACGCTGCGGTCTGATTTTTCTATTAAAAAGGGCAAAAAAACATTTCCTGATCATAGATATAACTGTCATGCCTCTGCTGCATATTAGCGTTGAGAAATTCTTCTCTTTGCCTGATTCAAAGATGTGCTCGCTTAGAAACGCTGAAGCATGTGAAATATAATTGAAAATAAGAGAAATGATCTCAACCCAGGGCATGTTTTCAGCATTTTAATTAAAATAAATAACATTTTTTATCATAGTGCTACCTAAAAATGTAATAGTTTCTGTTAAAAGGTATCAAATGGAAGATGGAAATTGAAAGTTTCATATCTTTTACAGTTAATCAGAAGGAAATGTGTTTCTTACAGGGCAGTTTAACACATAAAGTATAAATATAGGCTACTGTAGATATTAAAGTAATGAAAAGCTAGATTCCTACAGACCCTGTTTGTCTTCTATAGACGGCAATATTGGTTATTCAATTGCATCCAACATGTTCTTGTAAAGATCGATTTGCTGAAAAAGACCGGAGTAACAGACATAACCATTGGTTGGTGGATAACTGACTGACCATTTCAAGAGTTGTTGGCAACTCATCCATGCTTGTTGCTGTTCTCAAAGCTCTGCCGCCAATTCTTAAATGGCCCTATAAAGCTGTGATTGGTTGGTTGTCAACAATCACGATGCTCATTTAAATTCCTGCGATTTAGAGGTGTGGAACCTGGCAAGATAAGACCTCCTCCACAAAAACATAGCGACTCTAATACTGCTGACACCATGATTATTGTAACTAGATTAAGTCTAATGAAATGTTTACTTTTAAACCAGAGTTGCCCAATTTTAACCTGGATGTCTATACATCTTCCTTCACCTGCAAGTCACCAACCTAATGCTAATGGGAAAGAGCAGCTGAACAAACATTTATAAGCTCCGCCACAGGGGAAGAAGCTCTAAGCTCCAGAGTTTTGCTAATTACTTCATGTACTGTATGTGTTGAATTATAGTGGGTTTTTATTCAGAGCCAGTGCCTAAAGCTAGAGGATTCCAAGAAAAGACACAGAAGGCAAAGCACATGATCCACGAGACGTGAATAGTGAGTATGAACAAGTGGGAATCATAACATATCTTCACCTCGCTTACATACTCAAATACATTTCCTGTGTTTTCTCACTGATAACAACTCTTCCACTGCTCACCTTCATTTCAAAATATATAGGGCTTCAAATGAATTTGGATCTTAACCTATAACACTGAAATTAATCTCTGCCTGATGTCAAATCAAAGGAATTGCCTGGGTTTGACAATGCAGAGTAACAAAACACTGGAAGATGGAGTGCTGGAAATAATTTTGAGATAAATTGATATTCCAGGCTGTGAAGGTCTTAGACCCTCAGGATTAAATGCACACCACATTGTATTTGTTGATTGATTCTTGGTTGTGGCTATTTTTCTTTTGCAGGCACTGACATACTGTGCATTAACACCACGCAGAGCTAAAGGAAATGGTAGACTGAACAGTGTTGAAGAGCAAAAATCATTTTCAGATGCAGTTGTGTTCTGGGAAGCGAGGTTTATGTGGCTGAGGGCACAAGATCCCAAAGTAAATGTCGAATAAGTTAAAGATGTATTTTGAGGAATTCTATCTTTTCACATCTTTTCTATTTGAGAGTTTTCCCCTTATTCAAATCAGTTGCATAGGAGGCGCCATGCACAGATTTTATGTCCTTCAAAGTCATTTAATAAATATGATAATGCAACACTTCCAATGGGTCTTTTCTGCATAATTACTACTTTTACCTTTGATATGTAAACTGGCCACCGTTTAGCCACCGCTGTTAAACTACTTTTGAAGGATCTTCCTTTCACCATTGCTGTTTTTCTGTGTCTGATTCTAAAACATCCTCCAAAACTCTCAAGTGTTGCTACATGTTAGAATACGTTAGCTTTCAACAGATAGCTCTATTTTTTTCGATTAGACTAGAGCTGCTTTGGACATTAAAAACAACAGCCAGTCATTGTCAAATGTTTGCTATTGCCACTTGTAATTTTTGGCTCTGACAAATAACAAATAACAAATACATCCTTAACTCTGACACGATAATCCATGTCCAAGAGTCCATTTCCCAGGATAAGATGGGTTTTATTCGTTATTTGCCACTATAAACACACTCTGACCTCCTCGAGCACTTCCGGTTACCGGCATTTGAATTCGCATTTTAGCTAAATATTTAGTTTCATCCGAAACATTTAGCTTCAACATTTATATTTATATTTATATTTAACATTTATATTTATATTTAACATTTATATTTAACATTTATATTTATATTTAACATTTAGATTTATATTTAACATTTAGATTTATACTTAACATTTAGATTTAACATTTAGATTTATATTTAACATTTAGATTTAGATTTAGCATTTAGATTTTACATTTAACATTTGGATTTAAATATTTAAAATATCTCTAAGTTCACAAATATTGTTCTAAATGTGCAAAAAAGTGACTCTCAAAAATTCAAACCAGTTTTTTAAACATTGTTTTTAGCTAAATGTGACAAAATGTTGCTGTTATTTTCAGAGCGAGACGCTTTACAAACGGCACCCCATACCCATCAACATAATAATGATGTAAGAAAAATGGACGCCATTTGGAGAAGGTTAGGATGTTTACATTTAAAACTCCAGTTCTCAAGCATGAGTAACGTGATTAATTAAGTCACACAGATAATTTCCATGAACTGCTTTATTGGCATCTTTGTGAATGCTGGTAACCAGGGTGGAATTAGCATGTTACTGCTCACTTGTACATGTTGCATTTCTGTTTGAAGGTGGAGGGAACGCTGAATCTTGATGCTATCCTCCATGTTTGCCCCATTGTAGCAAATCAGTCATGCATTTTCCAATTACAGCTCTACAGTCACCAAGCCCATTCACAATCACTAGAGCAGACACAAACAAGAAGATTAAGAATAAATGATATGACACACAATCACATCTCTAACCAGACCATGACAGAGCTAACAATACAGCCTGACTCTTCACATGAAAAGGGGGAAAATCTTTTTGGGAATGGTGCGAGCACAAGTGGGAAAGAAGCACAAAGATTTGCGGTGACGATAGACGTTGTTGTGATTGATTACATGTGATGTACAGCAATTAAAAGAAATTAACAATTTGCATTTTAATAACATTATTATCATCAGTTAAATTAATTCATTAGTCTTGATTAGTTTGGTATCGGTATGACAAGTGCAGCTCGATAGAGCGTGATGACACTAATAGAAGGCGGCGCAACAGAGCTGAGACAGATAGGAGAGATGGGTGGCGATACAGGGACATGTATGTATGGGGAGCAGGATTTTCTCAGCCAGGCAGTCCATAAAGACAGTGAAAATCCAAAACTGCCAAATACAAATAATAAGAAATGTGCTCGGGTTGGGATTAGCCAACAGATTTCACATAGGGCATTTGGGATCTAAAGGTTTTAGCGTGGGTTTGCCGTCAGTGGAGTCTCTCAAAGATTTTTAACAGGCTTAAAGAAATAAATGCATTGGAAATAAAACATTAAAATCAACTTCATGTACCTGAATGGTCAAACACTACTCATTATGTGTCTTACAACATTATGGAAATGATTCTGCAGAGATAAAAGCGGAAGATCATTTTCGTTTAACCAGAAACAAACTCTGTTCAAAGCCACCAGACTCCATTAACAAAAATGGTGTTGACAAATTAATTTTACATTGCAGGAACACAGGAGTTGATCGTTTACCGCTGCCTCACTGGGTTAGTTTGCGTTGTTGAGTGACTTCGATGAATGGAAACACCAACAATGTCACACAATAACATAAAGAATCTGACCAGACAAGGCAGCAACTAAAATCACTCCAAATCAATTTACTTTTTAATAAAATCACCTGTCTTTGTAGGATCTTTCTATAATAGTGCAAGGTGCTTAAAATACCAACCTGAGCATGTTGTTGGCAGAAATAAGCACCTTTCGTGTTCAGACGTCGATGGTGCACAATTGCCCCCCAAGGATTACGCAATGTAACGCGCTTCGCGGCTGGAGTCCTCTCGCTCAATACTGGACCAATTTCAAGAATTGTTGCCACTTAGACACAAAAAATTAGGCACAAAAACTTTGGGAAAATAGGATCAAGGTGGAAAACTACCACCTGTGCTACCTTTTTGAGACCTTCGAGAAAACGAGAGGTGCAATCTCCCATGAGGTAGAATCACCAGAATTTTGTTCCACTCCAAGGTAGAATAAAAGACACACATTTAGGATTTAGCTTTTTAAGGTATAAAATATTGTGACTCCCATACAACCACCAGTTATGACATGACCAAAACTCCATGCTCATGTCATGCAATGACAATTAAATCATCTTGTGACAACTGTGGAGTCCATGAGGCGTGGCTGTTAACATTTGTTTGTCCTTTTATTATTATCATTATTTGTCCATGTGCGATGTGGACTGTTGAACTACCATTTATTTCAATGTGGAATATTCATTGGAGTGTGTTTTGCACTGTGGAAGACATTATTATTGTTATTATTTTTGCAAATTTTGTTTTGCAATTTGCATCTTTTACCAATCGGCATCGGTACAACATTAAAATGAACCTTTTCTGTTTGGTGATGAGCATCGTCCCTGTCGTTTGAGCCTTCTAAAATGTTTGGTTGAATGTGAATGAATGCGAAATTAACAGTGGGAGGAAAGAGACATCTTCTCTGTAATATTTTTGCATGCAGTACTGTACAGCTCGTTCTAATGGGAGATGATGATTATTGCTTCCACCTACCAGCTCTATCTTCGCATCCTCGATTCCTCAATTTCCAATCTGTCCTCAAGCTAAAGTCTAACACATATTATCATCCCAGCCACAGCTTTGACAATGCTACTCCATCAAACATTTATTTTTGTAAGGCTCTGAGTGTTGCTCGGGTGTTTCCCAAGTGCCCAGGCTTATAGGTAATTAATTAAGTCAAAGGAAGGCTACGCTAATTCTCTCTTACTGATTATCATCAATTAATTAATGGTGACATGGTGAGATAAGACAACAGTAGCCTCTGTATGGAGTAATAACCCAACGATTATTCAGCCAAAGACTGGAACAGCCGAAAATACTCTTCCTACTCTGGGGAGCTCCATAAACAGTCCAATCTGTCTGGGCTGCAGCACAGTGTGTGGTGCCTGCATGAACAATTATCTGTGTGTGCGTAGGTCTCTTTTTTTGTGTAACACTAGCTAAACAAGCATAGTTGGATTAATCAAACTGATAAAATAAAGTAGCATATGTTGTATATCTGTTAATTTGACCTAAATGTATAATAACTATATAAACTGTAACTGTTTATGCCACAAAAGAAACGTCTAAATTAAAGCTGAATAGTGGAAGTGGTAATAGGATTAAAGTGTCTTTACTAAAATAATAAGAACACTACTGACAAAAAATACAATCCATAAAGCAAATCAATTCTTTTGCATGACTAGATGTCATGTAAAATCCATGCAAAGACCCAGGAAGCCATGAATTCATGTCAAATTGGGTGTACTTTGTTTATTAATATCATATGCATAAGTTGAAAATGTTCAATTTTTTGGGTTTTGGGTTGGGTTTTTTTTGGAGAGTTTTTTGTGGGAAGAACTGGGCAGAGTGTAGGAATAAAGCTACTGGTGAGTGCTGGAGCTCTGGAGGAAAGACCCGGTCGCTGGGTGGAGTCCTCAGAGTATCTTTTCAAAACTTTTGAGATGGAAATGTGGATTTTATCGTCACTGTTGCTTCTTCACTTGACCTCCACTTGAAGTCCTCCAGAGCGAAATGAGACTGCTTGGAGAAAAAGCGAGGAAGTTGGACTAAGAACTGAAAATATGTCTGTTACTTGATTTCAGCAATTGGTTATGAAGTTATTGACAAACCTGACAAGATTTTAAGAAGTTGTCATAATGCTGTAGTTATTCGAGCATCATTGATTTGTTTATTGCAAAATGTTAAAATGTTTCCAGATTATTTACTGGGTGAATTAAACACAAATAATTAAGTTAAACGAGAACTACGATTGTCTTGTGAAAGCATCATAGACTGTTCCTAACTTCAGCTCATCAGTCATACTGTCAAGTTGTGCAGAGTTCCAGGCTTCAGTATCAGATCAGAAATGGTCCTATCAATTATTATCGGATTCCTTTTGTATGTCTGAATGAAACGATTAAGAGCCAGTGTTATATTACAGCAACAAAATTCAGATGCAGTTTGTACCCACCCATCAGATCTATAAGAGAAAACACCACTAAAGGAATTTAATGATCAGGCCGTATAACGACGTCTTGGAAGAATGATCACTTCCAGCCGGCTTCACAGCGAACGTTTGAAAATGTCCGAGTATGGATTCATACATTTATCTCTCTGACATTTCTTTCTGCTATACATTCACTGATCTGACACCGAGCCAGGCTGGAAATCCACTGCACAGGACTAATATGTACGTTCCATTGTGGTATACTATGTGACGGTGAATGTGTGTGACTACGAGGCGTATGTCCTTTATTGCCTGTGAAAGTCTGCGCGTGTGCTTTCCCGGGCTTGTATATCTGCTGTTTGACTGCGTGGGTGGATGGATATGTGATGTGTATCAGTAGTGACTGTCTGTGCAGACAGGTCTTCCTAAAAGGTTTGCCTGCACAGGAAGAAGCACAAGACTGGGAATACCTTTCCCCCACCCAAGATCAATAAACAGCTTAACCAAGTATTTCACAGCGTGCCCCTGAGGGAGCCTCGGCTACCGCGCACATTCGACAAAACCACCGCTGCAGCAACCAGGTGCCCTATAAAATCCCTCAACTTCCTCCTAAGTAGCAGAATTGATATACAGCAGTGAGATCTCCATTCATTTGTGGGGTCATTTAAATCATTATTGCCATTCCGGTGCTTGGGAAGGGTGAAGCAGTCGCTCCAAAGTAAATGGATTTCACAGGCTTGTGGAAATTGAACGGATATATTCAGTGAAATGTTTGCGACGGGGGAAAATATTGAGCCAAATTGGGCTAAAATTTCCTCCGGGAGGCTCTGTTGTGTTTGGATTCGTTGCGTCGAGGAGAAAGTTTTATGACAAACAAAGTGAATATATTTTACCTGTAATGGAGTTGAGCACAAAAGTATTCCGTGCGTTATGTTTATATGACGTCTATTTCTGCTAATCCAGCAACGAAAGCCAAGAGCTGACAGGTGCTCTTAATGCACCGCTAATGGTGAAGCAGAGTGCCAGTTTGCAATTTTCTCCCACCGACTGATGACTTGGTTCCTCTCCTCGGCTGTGAGTGTCCTCCGGTGTCTTCAAATGACGATTTTTCTTATAAACAAACTTAGTAGGAGGACTAAGCTTCTGTCATGACGCACTTTTGGAATCCGCCATGCCTAAATGCACCTTTAATGAGATCTTTCCCGCCTTGACAGCCCACCAATAATCAGGTAATTTCAAACTGATCCCCCCCAAAACCCCCGGCGAGCCGCAAATTAAAGACCTTTTCTTTGCACCAGAGTCTGCTATATTCAGCTGGCTGTCAAACACTCATGGACTATAGCTGAGCTGATCTATTTTTTTTTTTTGAGGTGTTTAGTGGAGGCCAAAACTAGATTACGACATCTAGAATTGATGATTACGCTTTGATAGATTTCAGTTACCTTGTGGATTGAACTGTTTTTAATAATGCTTCGGTATTGGAGTGTCTTTCAAGGGAATTCCCAGAAAGATTCAATAAGTGTATAATAATCATGATGAATGGCTTGTTAATTGTGTTTGACTTGATTCGGTCACCCTCAGGAGGAGGCAAACCGAGCTCAGTGGCGAGAGTGTGAGCGTAGACAATGACAAACGAAGGAAAGAGAGAAAAAGTTGAGATAAAAAGTACTTCAGGACTCGTGGAGCGATTTCTTTATTCCTGATCCATAAATGACCAGCTTGGCCAATTAGGCGATGATTTAAAAGGAGGGACCTCTCGACCCTGAAGACAGTTCATAATCACTGCAAAATCATTAAATGATGTGTGTGTGAAGCAAAGCGGATAGATAACAAGCTCTGATTCCTCTCCCATTACAGCTGGCTCGAGTCCCGGCAGCGAGGGCCGCTTCACAGACTTTCGGAGGCCGTGGGTGACTTTGAAAGAGTGCTTCCACAAAAAGCCTTTGCCTTTACATGCAGGGGTTGTGCGACAAAAGTGCAATTTATAATCTATCTGACAACACCCCCCCCCCTCCTAGCTGGCGCAAAAAGAGCATCACTCACGGCGGCCGCGCTTTGCATATTGCGAGTCAGAAGCGTTTAATGGTGAGATGTAACTTCCCTCTCTTCACATTGATCATGTGGCAGGCTGCGACTCCCATGAGCTGTGTGCATTAAGGCCAGTGACAAGCGGAAAACATTACAAATGAGCTTTAGCAAATTTGCAAGGCAGTGTCACCTCTTTGATGTATAGATAAGTGGATGTCGGCTTCTTTCTCTCTTTTCGTTTCACTCTCTCCATTTAGTTTTTTCCCCCCTTCTCTCTCTCCTCCATCCATCCCCACCTCTCTGTCTGCCACCTTCTCTTGGATTAAACTAAACCGATGCGTGTGAACACGTCATCGCTCTGATGAGGCTGAGGGTGAGCTCGCCATAAATCATGCCCCTCGGGAGCAAGGTGGCGGGGTTGAAATTGTACTATGATAAATATTGAGAGGTGGAATGAGCAATAGTTTTGTCACAATGCGGAGGCGCCCACATCTCCTCCCCCACCTCCCCCCCTTTTTGCCATGAAATGTGGCTTTGTGATTGGGCCTGGGCAGAGAGCTGTAATTCAGGCAGACTCCAGAGCTACAGTCGGGGATGCTTTTTGAAGCCACATGCATCCGGGATACAAAAGCAAAGTGATAAATTGTTATCCAGGCGGCGGATCATCTTCTTTTTTCACTTTCCTGCCAGACTTGGGAGACACGTAATTGAGAGAGAACACGCAAACAAAGCTAATGATTTTCCTCCCACTTTACATTTCTTTCCCTGAGGCTCTTGTCTGCCAAGACGGGCTCATGCATCTTTCACTAAGTACAGCTCAGTGTCTGCTGACCCCCCTCACACACACACTACAGTTAAAATGTCTCCTCTGCTCTGACAAAAATAGAAGTCACTGTCTCCTCTGCTGATAATCTCATATTGTGTGGGACTTTTTTTTGAGTTTGGGTTTGTAAATGCCTTCGGGGGGATTTTTCCTCAGATAGAAATATATTTACAGTCGGTGAGAGGACAAGGCATTCATGTAAAAATAACTGTAGTGAGTAAGCTGTGTGGCGCAGGAGTTCAGATATATCACGTCTTGCTTTTGAAAAATAGGATTTACTGGATACTCAAAGATGGGGTTTTCTCTTTCACTACTGAACACATTTTAGACACTCTGATCTGAGTGCAGAAATACAAGAAATAGGCCGTGATGATGCAAAGTCATGCTTCTTTTTATGGAAATGAAACCTGGTAAAGAAATGGCATTAACACTCCTCAAAGTTACTGTATAGGCAGGACTCAGCTGATGCTCTGTGGATGTTTTCCAGATTTGAATCTTGAATAAAGAGTGTGTGAGTACACACAAGTTAAAAACATGCAGTATGATTTTCTCACAGTGGCTAATACAAAGCCTCAAACGCTGATGTTTGGACGTCCAGCGGTTCATTTCACAGTCACATTCTGGGGAAAATCATGGGCTCAGTAAATAAATCAGGGAGTGTATGAATTACAAAATTACTTGTAGAGCTGCCAACCTATATAAAGGGCAGAAATAATGTAAAACTTTGAGTTAATGAATAAAAATATCAATAAAAAACTGAACAAGGACCTGCTATAAACACATGACCTGTATCTGGATACATTATCTGAATAACATGGACTTTTGCATTTTACACCAGGTATTAACAAGCAGTCTGCCGCATTCTGATTAGATCTCAACGGACTGTGAGAAGCTGCTTTATGTATATTTCAATATACTGTACATACTTTACGAGCGAGGACACAGCTAGTACTTGTAGCTTGTTTTTCTTAAGGATGTGATGTCCGAAACCAAAAGTCCAAATATCCAAATACAAACTGAACATCGATGCCAAGTGTAAATGAGGTTTTTCTCTTTCAGCCTCTGCATAGTAAGCACAGAGTGTACTCAAGGACTTAATGATGCCACGCCTGCTTTCACAGCCACTGAATGAGCAGATGATGTGAACAACAACAGAAGAAAAAAGAACTACATGACTCAAACAGGCTGTAGTTCTGTTTTTTGTGTGACCTGACTGGTAAGTGGACTGAAATTATTGATTTAACAGGAAAAAAAAAGCCTGCTTACAAAACAAATTGTCAATATTTTAAATGAATGTCTCACAATTAGTTCATAGTCCTGATTTAGACCAAACAGGTTTTTTCCATTCATTTGAATGGGGGTATTGTGGTGTTGTGGCCACTCTAATGATCAGACTGGCAAACTTGACCGCCACAGTCAACCTGAAACTAAACACTATCCAGGTGGAGTTCATAGACTGAACTCTGATACTCTGAACCTGTTGTGTTCCAGCTTGGTTTATTTCATGTATCTTTTTGGCTTGAGAGGGAAAGACAGCAGTAGTTGAGTGACATAGAGAGTGAATGAGAGTGAGTGAGCACTGGTATCGAGAAAGCCAGAGAAATAAAATTATTTTCTGACTGTTTCACAGAGGTTATGTTCAACACAAATTAAAGTCCATGTAAAGGCAATTCTGAAATTTCTTTTAAATACATTGAATAAGTTTTCAGGATTTTGTGGGCGGTCCTTAAAGGGTGGCTCGATGACACGCTGAGGCCACCCTGAGCAGAGGACACGCCCCCTCAGTCCTGGAGCTGAGAATTCATTTTTACCTGATTTTGACGCCTAATTTCATAAACTTGTGGATATTTTTAATCATTGAAAGTTGGCTGGGTGGTTATTAACAGTTTCTTCTTTGGTTTTGGAACACATATTTATTCTGACTTTACACAGACTTTAAACACAACCTTCACTGGACCTTTTCACTGATGTCGACAGGGGCTGTATTTTTATGTTTTAGTTTGTATGTTGTATATCAAGTGTGAGAGCCGCAAGTTTGTTCCCTGCAAACAGCCACAACATGCGTCAACAACCATGTTCGCTGTCAAAGTGTCTGAGAGAAAGACAGCGAGCACGAACAGTGTGTGCTCGCTCACTGCAAGTCACCCGGCTAAACGTCTACAATGTAAAAATGTGAATCCGCATTAACTGTTCAACAGTTGCAGTTGTCATTATAATAGCAGAAAAAAGTTGTTATATATATATATACAGTATCTGCATATCATTACATACAGGTGTCATGTATCATATCATTAGCGTCTGTCAAAAACTTGGCCACGTTAAGAGCATATCTACTCTGGAGCTTATCGGTGTTGACATTGTGCTGACTGAAGAATTCAGTAGCTGTCAGTCTGACACTTATATCTAACGTCTATCTCAAGATGAACTTTAAAAAAAGACACACGGCGGTTATGGAAAGTGGCCCCGCCGTTCGCTTACAGAGCTGTTTCTTGACACTCGGCCACTCAGCGTTATCGTTAAGCTCTCCGTCCGTTCATTAGGCACAATTAACTACAGGCCGTAATGCCACACACACACATACATCCTCTGGCTTCATCATCCACCTACTGGAGTTTGTACGCCTGCTCGGAAGTGTGAACTCGAAGACCTTCAGTTTGAACAGACAGAACTTTAACTGCGTGGCACACTGTGTAAAGGCAAACACAGCCATTGAAGTGGACTGACTTCTTTCTTTTAGCCACATTAGCTGTGGTGCTCTGGGGATAAGATTGGTGTTTCGGCCAGTCCACCACCTCGATCCAGACTGAAACATCTCAACAACTATCGGATGGATTGGCCGTCATTTCTATACAGACATTGATTGTCCTTGGAGAATCTATCTGCATGTATGACACATAATTGGATACATACGCTCATGGTTCCCAGAGGATGACGCCTAATGGCTCTCCTCACTCTATTTTCCTCACTGTGACATTTGAAGCTTTCAGTGGAAAGTCTCTAAAACTACTGGATAGATGGATTTAGTACACAGCTCAGGTCCCTGTCAGGATTCATTCTTTTTCACACTTTTCATCCAAAGGTCAACATTTTCATTGAGCAATACACTGTTTTTAAACCAGATACCTACAGAACTGACAACATTCCCATCAGCCTTAGCTGTAATTTGTGTTGTGAGCATGTTATTAGGATTTAGCCCCCATAGCCTGTTCAGCTCTCACTTCAATCACTCAATCACTCCCTGATGTCAGGATTTCTTACCATAAATTTAGGTGATTTGTCTAGTTCCCAACTGTGTTCTGCACTGCCTTTCCATTAGCACCCACACTTGGCCTGATTGCAAGGATACTCATTAGAAATACTTGTGTTAACAGCCACCTTCTATAAGGTGTAACAGTTGTTACAGTTTCTCAAAGATACTGTTCTGGAGTTTTCTCTCCTTAGGCTACACATGGTCCCGTGTGGGCCTTGAGGTCCTCAGCAGTATTAGTTGTTTGGCTTTGGTTGGGAACAGTAGGTGCCAGTCTATCTCAACACTGTGGTGTCCAGGGTCACAGAGACCTGTTGCTGCCTTCATAGACATAATAGATAGCTTGTTGTTGACGGTCCAATCTGCGTAAACAGACATCTGTGTCTCCAGACTAGAACATGCTGACAATAACACCTCCATGGGTAAAGACATTCTCTGTGACTAATTCTGGGCGTGTAGTATTTGTGGTGTTATCTTGGGGTTTAAAGTCGATCCACCAGGATGAGTTGGGCAGAATGTGAGACCGACTCAGGCACTTCTGATGAACTTTGAGAGTGTCTCTAATTCTCCTTGGCCAAGCGTCAATAAATAATACAGCATAAGACATCAGAGGCTCCTGAACACTTTCTCACCATTGACCTTTGACTTCAGCAAGTTCTCCACAACAGATACGTAACATGTAGATATACTTTTGCTGCTCGGGAAATGTTAAATGATCAACCCACAAGAGCTTTCATCTGTGAACCTCAGCTCGTCACACACAGTTTGTACTTTTCTATCACAGAGGTGGAACGTTAAAGAAACCTGTGCCCTTGACACAAGAAGCTATGGGATCTTTACTTTTGAATGCAGATGGATTTGTTAGTTAGCAGTGACTTAGATTAATATCAAAAGCTCTTAGATAACATAACATTTCCTCCAACTTTTACGTGCGTGGCAGTGATTCAGAAGTCTGGAGCCAGGCTTACAAACTGTTACATTTGGCTGTAGGCTACTGTTACATTTTGATAAACTGCTTACTCCCACACGCTGTGATTTTGAAAAGGACCGTTTGTTTAAGTGCTAGTTATGTTTCACAGTGCGGTGGAATAAAAACACGAGTAAATCTCAGAGTGTTCTGTCACATCAGAATAGAATATTTAACAAGGACAGAGCAGGACTTTATTAACGTACAAAAACACTGTGATTCTCTCAGTTTGGAGTAATTAACTTAAAAAATGTTAATTACACTGAGGTAAAGTTTTAATGCTGTCAGGTGTTAAGAGGCTGCATTCTTAATTTCCCCTTGGATTGAAAGTGGCATGTTTATGAAGTGTTGTGCTTGTATCCTTTTAATTCGAGTGTTTTGTTTCAGCAGATGTGCTTCATTCAGCTTTCCGCGCGCCAGCTCGTTACGTCCGCTCTAACTCATTCTTACATGAGCTCATAAATGTCTCCTTGCGTGCATTGGCTCGGGAAAAAATGCCCACTCACAGCCGCCGGAGCAGTCAGTCAGTCAGCCAGTCGGTCAACATGTGAATATCAACACACGTGTTGCAGAACACGCGTATCATTTCATCAGTAATTAAATTCTGCCAGTGTGTGTCGGTGCATGCGTGTGATCTTTTGGTATTTACGCTTGCACTGTGTCGTAAAAGCTGCTCGAGGGTGCGCAGAACACAATCTCATTGTAAATATTAAGCATATTTAACAGGATAGAAAGCAATTCCACCGGGGCTGAATTAGACTATAATGACCAGTGAGACAAATGAGGACATCACAAGGATACTTCTAATAAAGACTTAACGACCTGTTTTGACTGTAATGAGCATATTTTCTCAGCAGGAATGGCTTCTTCTTCTTCTTCTTCTTCTTCTGCGTGCTCAGGAGAACAGATAGCCGGACAATCCCATCCCAGCGACGGCTTCACTCACACCAGTCTCTACTTAGCACCACGGCAATCATACAGCTAGACGTGCTGGATTTGACCTGACAAAGGAGTCTTATTACCCTTCCATAATTGGAAACGCCTCGCAAGGACGGGGCGCAACATCATGATTCCATTTACAATATTTACAACTCAATAAACATTTCGTTTCATCCTCTGTCCTTCATGCCTGTGAATTCCAGATAACACAGAGGTTAAAGAGAACACTAAATATAAATTGACTCAAAGCAGAGCATATGGAAGTGAGGACTGAAGGATCCCTTTGAGATTGCCACTGCTTTACCTTCACATTACTGCCAAATGATATTGGGTGTGAGGCTTGAATTAGCACTGAAATCAGGCGTGGGATACAATCAGGCTTTCGAGGGTCTTGGAGCTTCTGTGGACTTGTTGGAACGTCTGTGGACTGCTGACTGACTCAGAAATGAGTTGAACGCGTGCCACGTGCTTAATGCATGTTATCCTACAAGGACTGATGCCACTCACTGCGCTCTAATACAGCTTGAACACATTGTACTGAGGGACTGTGGATGTTTACCAAAGGGGAAATCCAACTGGAAACTCTTTAATGCTGCTGAAGCAGACTGTAACTGATGCATGGGAGATTTCTGGGCTACATTTGTTGGTAGATTGTGTTCACATATTACTAAATGTGTAGTTACATTGGGAATATAAAGTCTCTTTACTTAAAGCTGTACTACTTATGTCTTATTACCACCAAGTCACACAGCACCAACTATTTCACTGATTCTGGTGAAACTGGATCATATTTTATGGAGGAAATGTTTTCTGGTTTTCCCTCTGATGTCAGCTGTAGCTGCTGTTAGCTCAGTTTGTTAGCCGGGCTACCTGGACTGTTGGTGTTTGCAATGAAAGCAATGTAACTGGGCTAGATAGAGGGCTCTGGATAGAAAGACTGAAGGGGGTAGAAGGTAAGAAGAGATAAAGAGAGATGGACCAAAACAACAGTTAATCTGGGACTGACTTTTAGTGGTTGGTGAGAGCTTGGTGAAATAAAAGGCTGAAAGACAGACGCCGAGCTGGGCTGACTGCTGCTGGACTAGTCAGTGATATTAGCTGCTACTTGACCTGTTAGTTTTTGATCATAAGTAATGTAATCAGAACAAATACTCGAGTACAGATGTCCATATTTAGCTCACTCGGAAACTGGGGGTGTTAGATCCTCCCAAAAATTCTGCACGATGTTGCTTTAATATTTTTATATTAACAACGGGACACGTTACTAATCATGATGTATCTGCAGTTCCCCCTTTGCTTTCATGAACCATGTGCTAAACCCACCATTTGCCACCTGACAAACACCGAGCAGACAAATATTTCCCTCAGGATTCGGACGAGATGAGAACAGAGCTAAGTGAAGAATGAGTATTAGATCAGCCATGTGGTGATTCTATGTCAAATGTTGTAATTTCAGCTTGTTTGCTGTCCAAGTAGGAAGAAATACAGCTTTACATAAAAGTAATGGCACAATGTAATAATGTACATGTATCAGAATACCTACTGTGTAAATGATTAACAGAGCAGATTGAGCTGGGCAGAAGACAGCAGAGAACCTTAATAAAACACAATGTGCAGACTTGGAAATAATTTAACTATGTAGCATACTTACATAAACCATAAACATACAGAAATAAATGTGCTTTAATGCTTAATGTTCAGGTCTGCTTGAACCAAACAGCGTCATGGCCAGTCCAGTGGTTAGTGAACAACACATCAATACAGAAGTATTTTGTAAAAGCATCATTGCAAATCAAGAAATTCCAATTTTTTTTCCACCCGTCACCATAAATAAAACCGAACGCAACACAGCCAATAAATTATGGCGCATCCCAGCGTTCAGACGGTCGGCCATCCATTATCTCTGCAATCACTTTAAAGTGTCATTTAATGCTTCATATAACGTTCTATGCGCAATTTATTTACGTGTCACTTATTGGCAATTTCTTTGTGTCGGCTCTGTTTAGAGCGGTTACAATGTTTCATTGTCTCTTGCCGGATCACGGACACCGACTTCTTTATTTATGTTTTATATAATTATGAGGAATCAGAACCACAGTTTAATTTAAAAATGCAAAAACGTTGAGGTGTAAATAAAACATCATCTTTTAGAACGTGGCGTGTACTTTTCATTTCTTCTTTTGCCAAATTGAAGTGTTTGTTTCTGCACGCCCGACGCACATGCAGAGCTGGGAAGGTCAGATTTGATCTCTTGTCCTTGAAGAAATCACGTCTGCCTCGCTTTCATACACTCCTGTCAGTTTTTACCCTGGCGTACAACACACTATAGATTAAATCTGAAAAACACTGAGCGTAATAAGCTGATTGAAGAGCTCTAATACCTAACTTAAAAATTAACCATCTGCTGCTGAAGCTGTGCCAGATAAGACAACACACGCACATACAAATACACAAACTCACACTTACTGGCTTACAAGCCTGTGCCTACAGTAAACTCCGAGTGAGGGCTTTGAGCACTAACTGACCTGCTGTTTGGATCTACACTGTATTAGTCTTGATGAGGATGCAGCAGTAGAAATGAGGGGCTTCTGCTGTGGAGGTTGTACACTACATTAGCATCTGCTGGGCCATACGATAGGAGATAAATCTGCAACAGGCGTGATGCATCTTCATTAAAGTCACCACTTACCACCTCTCACCTAAACTGCCAAACTGTCTCTGTATCCAGATGCTGTTTTAAGCTTTGTTTTTCGTGTTTTTATGGAAAAAAAGAAAGTGTTTGACATGTACCGGCGAGAAAGGCTGTGTGTGTTTCGTGTCACTGCCGCCAGGTAGATTTAAACATCAATCTTGGTTAAACAATTACATGCTAAGATGGTAATTTACACAGAGCTTAATGGAAGCGGTGAACAATTCAAGAATAGACTCACTATCCTGCAGCTGTGACACGTTAGTAACCAGTTTGGACATTTCCTCCTCAGTAGAGTGGCTCAGAAAGTGGTCTTTGTCTTTGGGTGGAAGATCAGTCTTTGAATGAGATTGTACTTCTTTGACAAGTCTTTCCGTTACAGCTTTTATTGGCTTGTGAGGCTTTAATTGACTTTCAGAACTCCCAGGGTGCTTGGATGTCATCAACATACATGTTTCACTGCTTTTTATTGTGATTATTATTTGTTGTAGGAGCCCTCAATGTGATGCGACTATAAACTTGCTTGGTCATTCATGATCTTACAGCACTGCGATCATTTTTGTCCAAAATAGCTCCAGGAAATTCTCCCAGTTATGCCTTCACAAGTCTCTGTAGTGCACAAAATGCAACTGTTCTATTAATACTAATGCAAATAATCACCTTGACTTACTTATAGTGACTTCTGGTAAGTACAGAAGCCTCAAAAGAGGCGTAGAGGAAAATATTTTGGGGAGATGGGAGAAAGATTTCTTTTTCATGTTTTCTTGCTTAATTTTGTTTTGTCTTTTTTGATAATGCTTTGTGTTTATTTTTCCTTATTAAACCCTCGATCAGCTGGTTTTGTGGCCACTAGGGGGCAGTGAAAACAAGCTGCGTGCAACATGCAACATCACGGTGGTATCCAAAGATTTATTAGGATTTATCTGTTATCATGACATGTCGATCTTTCAATGGTCTGACGTTCCAGCCACCCATTCTCCTACCTATGACTGACCAACATGATAGCTTCTGGGAACAAAGATACGTGTGCGAGGATACAACACAGAATATCTGATGAAAAGAACGCCTCGCAGACTTCATTAGGCAGATTAAAGAAGCTGAGATCACCTGGTGAGACTGGTAGGGAGTTGGACTGATCAAGGAATATCCCTGTTGTCAGATGATTTTCTTCAGAGGGAGCTATCTTTCTGAAGAACACCCCGGTCTCCCTCTGATCACTCCGCATCTCGCAATTGACATTTCGTCTATGTGTTGGAATGATTAATGCACCTTGGCATTCATTTCATAGGAGCAACGAAGGTCATGGATATTTCTTGCTGGACTCAAAGATTAGCTCTAACCTTAGCAGAACATAAAGGGGGTGACATTCCCAGAACAAGAACAGCCATAGATCCTGGACTCCAAACATATGTTTGTGTCTTCAACTGAGGAGTTGAAAATGAGATGACTTTAAACAGTAAAAAATCTATTGCAATAAATTCATATGCTTAGTTACCTGTTACTTAATTAAACTCCAAAGCATGTACTGTACAATCCTTTTCTTTGGACGGTCTTCTATTGATAGCCCTTTGTCTCTTCAGCCGTGATGGCAATTGCTGTGGCAGTGGGTAAAATGTGTAATGAGAAATGAGAAAGAGGTTGCTTGTAACATATCACCAAGTTCATTGTATTGATTCAGGCAACCTTATTGTTTTGCTTCATTCGGCTTTTAATAACCATTTTCCCGCCAACAGAAGACAGCTGTTTTCAGCGATAAACCCACTGTGTGCTGCTACTGGAACATCTAGCAGCTCAAGAAGTTTTTGGGAGTTGGTGGCGACCAAAACAGAGCTAAAAGGAGAGTAAATATTGAATTGGCATTTGTCAGGTCACCAGAGCAAGATTATATGATTGGTATCCAACATATTTAACCACCATGATTCTACAGTAGCCCAGCACAGACAAACCAAATGCTATTTCTAAATAAGTCTTGTGTTTCGTAGCCACTTTAGTTTCTCTTTCAACCAGTAACCAGGACTTAGTTTCTGTAAATTAAAAAACAAAAACAAAACATGTTTCAGAAGTTTGGTAACACCAAGCCTAAAAGATATAATATATATAATAGTGAGGGTTTTCTTTTGCATGGGGTGACCTGATACTTTTAAGTTGATGCTAATGACACAGAAACACAGCTGAGCGTCTATACATCTTTCTTGTTCAACACAGGTGTAACTTATAAGATGAATTGCAACTGCTGCCTTCCATTTAGATAGTACCACATCCAGGACCCAGGTACTGTGCATTCTGTCTTATTTGAAGGACTTACTGAGACATATAGAGAATGCTGCTATGGTTAATGTTATTAGTTACACCTGTGCTTTTCCTGCTGGAAGGAAGGTCTGAGAAAATGTGGACAGACTGGAGAACAATGAAGTTAGTAAATCATACTCAAGGTCTTGTTTTCCAGCTTCCTTTCCTCTCAGCGTGGAAAGCTTCTGGGACTGTAATCGTCTCCACATATCTTAGCAGTGAGAGGTGAATGTCATGTCCACGTATTGATAACACATGCAGGGAATGATTTCACCGATTGATCGAATCTTTACCACACACATAATGCCCCGGTGTGAGATATTGAGTTGATGTACGACTGAGGCAAAAAACAAGGTCATGCACGCCGTCGGACCCGCTCAAACACACTTCCGATCCATCAAATTAAATCCAATAAATAAATAAATAAAAAACTCTTCGCAATTTTAGCGGCGTTCTCAAATGAGGATCTGAGAGACCAAGAACAAAAAGGGCAAGTGCAGTTCAAGTTCAAAGCCAAAGGCTCATCTTTCATCCCATGGCACCGAGGGACACGTTTGTACGCCGCTGTAACAATGATCTGTCGGTGTTAATGAGTGATGAGCGCTGATTTATTTCTGCTGCAGTGCTGTGTTCAAACAAATCACTCCATAATCCAGTCTTATAATGTTCTGCATTATGACAAGGATACTTATATCAGGGAGAAACACACTTGGATGATTTCTGAGAATTTACAGAATAGTTTTTCAGAAATGTACTATAATTCTATATTATGTTATATTATTTTACCTCAGAAACAAATCTTCGACCTCTCTCTGTCTTATATAATTCTCTGTGTAGATTTGTACTGAGGTGTCCTTATAATACACATCACTGCCAGATGTACCAGTCTTTGAACTGTCTGGCCCCCAAGTCCAGGAGGCATGTTCACTGGTTACTACTCATTTTTAAGTGCAACTACTTCAATTTTACTTCTTATTTGAAACAATATCTGATTCCACTCAGCTCACAATACAATTTAAGGCATACTGATCAACTTTTCTTTCTCACTCCACGAATTAACAAAGAAATTGGTCGACAGCCTCAGCAGACTGGAATAATCTCCCTTGCACGATTAGGTCTTTAACCTCCTTTCATCACTTTAAATCCTCTCTACTTACTCACTTCCAAACGTCCTGTTCTTGTTTTTGATTTTATTTATAGGTGGGCATGCATAAGTGCTCTGTGTGCATGTGTGCATATGTATAAAAATAGCCCTAGTTTTGCTTTTATATTGCTGCAGTTGTGTTTTGTGTCATTCTTATTTTGTCCATGTATATGTATGGGGGAGGGGCCTATTGGAGCATTGTGGTGAATGGGTGTCTGCGTCTTTGTATCGTCTGTAAACATTGTATATCTCTGTTGGCAACAAGGACCCCCTCGAAAATGAGATGATACATCTCAAGGGGTTATCCTTTGATGAATAAAGAATAAATAATAAAGAATAAATATTATATTTTGTGGTGAACTGTGGGTTTTTACTGAAGTTGTTACCAACAAACCAAAGGGGTTTGTAGCATTGTTTCATGATGGCCATCGAACATGACCAGCACTTCTTGGCTCCACAATGGATCTTTTTCTTCACTACAGTACTGTCACATAGGATATGGACACAGAAACTCTGGCAAGTTTTTAAATTAATACATTTTAAAAAACAGGTTTGGTAGGATTTCACGTGGAAGGATTTACCTCGGTGTTGTGGTGCACATCGGTCGAATTAAACAAAGTAACAGAAAGGATACAAGTGCTGTAAAAGTCATGAATATAAAATAGAAATTTACATTTAAAATATGCAAAATATTGATTAAAGAATGTGCAAATGTTCACAGGATAAAGGTGCAAAAACCAATACATTGGCGTTTGATTCAAAAGGAATGGACAGAAATCAGTAGGAGGCCCATACAAATGAGTCTGTACTGATCATTTGGCCTCTCTCAGATGGGACAACCTCACTGACCTATTATGATGTAGTCGGCCTTGGATCGCAGACTTTGAAGGAGGCAGCCGCTGAAATGGAACACAGCTATATCAGATCACGGCTGCCCTTGAAAGCTGTCTGTGTTGTGTACCGCAGCGGTTTGACTGTTTCACAGAGGAGGCAACACGCGGCGTCGAACTGTTAGTGGTGCGTTTGTTTATCGAGGGAGATAAAACGTGCTTTACGATGTTGTAGACATCTGCAACGTGGGTTTGATAAAATCCAGCTGAGTTCAGGGAACGTTTCACATGCTGGATTTAAAGAGGATTCAGACCTAACATTGAACAACAGAGCCTTAATAGACCAACTGCACAGTTCATTATGAACATTACTTCCAAACCAGTAATCACAGCATAGTGTAAAGAGGCTGTTATAATGTTAAAATACAGCATGAACTCTTGTTAGTGTGAATTTTGGTTGCAACATTTTAGTGTTATATGCAAGGCTGGGGTATGTGTATGTGCTGGATTTAGTGATTAGCGCTGTCAATTATCTATAGGCCTAATTGTTCACAGGCTTATATGTGTTAATGATTAGCATAAACACGAGTAGTTTGCACATTTCTTGCTGTGAGCGATTCACAGGATACTAAAAGTGCAAACAGCTTCGCTTATAAGTGATTTTCTTCCAGTCTATTTATCGAGCAACCCCAGCAGTTCATGTTGTCTTATTTAAGCTTTGTGTTGGGTATTTAGCCTGTGTGGTTAAAATATTAGATACTAGTTATCAGAGTTAGACCTGAGACTTAGACTCTAAGTTGAGACTTAGCTGTGAAGCTGCGTTTATTGTTTGAATTGTTTGTGATTTTGTACTTTGCATGTCAAAGTTTTTTTTCGTGTTAAGTTAAATGAAGTTTATCTCAGGAGTGTACAGTAAATGAAGTTATTACAGGCTTGTTCACAGCAAAAAGAGACAAATGCATGAGCAATTGTGCACAGGTAAACTATGGTTACCATATTTTCTAACACCTCAAACTGGGAAAATAAATTGTAAATTCATACGAGCGCATTCATGAGCTAGTAAAATTCGTGGGTGTAGTTATACTAACTAACAAACCCCCCAAAAATGACTGTGCTTTGTTTTTAGGGATGCAAAAAGAACCAAAAATGACTGTGCTTTGTTTTTAGGGATGCAAAAAGAAACATTAACAACAAAACATTAAAGAAACAATAAGTTTTTTAAAATGAACCTAACAAATTGAAATGATCAGCTGTTCTGTCGATAACATTCAGAATGAATTAGTTTGCTAAAGCAGCTAGAAATTAATAAAGAAATATCTTTTTTTTGTTTTTGTTGGAGGAGGCTGCAAAACAACATTTGCTAAAGCCCCCAAAAAACGGGCACAGCCAAACTGACCAGTCCCCGACTGACAATGCATTGTGAACTTTTCTTTATGAAATGATCCAGCTCATATACATATGTATACGACAGAGAGAGAGAGAGGGAGCGGGAATGAATGAACGAGCAGTGCTGTTTTACTGAATCTATTCATCTGTATCATGTTTTCATTTCAAACAAATGTCGAGCAAATGCCATACACGCCAATAAAAATGTTCCGTCTGCATAATTATGAGGATATCTCTGTAAAGGTTAACAAGACTTTATTCAAACAGCCAACAAGACAAAACACAGACTGCATTTATTAGAAAGACACCTGTGCGAGGTTATCAACAGTAAATTTAGACAATCTAGAATTTTCATAGCAGTAAACAGAAGTGACCTTACAACAGCTCCCATGGCAAATTGAGATTAATACATTTCACATAAACTTGAAAGTGAGAGTTAGTAATTCAGGACATTAAAATGCAGAAGATGCACCGAAGCAATCTCCCAGAAAGGTGTTGCCATCCATAAAAACACTATTTTTTTTCTTCTTTGTCAACATATTTGGTGAAAAGAAGGGCACTGCAGCAGTATTGTGATTCCCCACACACAGTTGTTACTTGTCAGTCAAAGTATTTGCAGCATAGTCTTTTTACTGTGCATTTCTTCTGAAAGGCTGTTTTTCCTTTTTCTAACCTGGATTTATTGATTTTATTCAAATCAGAGTTCAGTTGTTTCCACACTCACGTTGCGTCCGTCATGCTGTTCAGGTCCGTTCTCCATGTGACTTCAATCCTTGCTCAGATTTGGTCATTTCCCTTAGTTTGTGTGCTTCTAAATATTTAAATATGCTACGTAGTTTATTTTGAAAATCGATCAGATTCTCTTTGCCGTTTCTGTGTCTGACTCCCGTCCAGTTCGATCTGCGTCCGTCAAAAATAGAACAGAAAGAGATTCTTCTGAACCAGACCGTGGCACTACACGTTGATAAGGACGACTGCGACCGCCACATCCGTGTCTGGTGGAATTAAACTTTACATTTGTTTATTGATGTTTCTTTGATGTATTAAGGGAACTAGACATCATGTTCCAAGATAGTACGGCATTGGTTCCAATGCACACCGTGTGGATTTTTCTGCATGATAGCCACAAAAGATTTGCAGCCTGTACGACCAGCAATGGTGTAAAAAAAAACGCCCTTCATCTGTCATATTATCCAACGTTCTGACTGATCTAAACAGCTGGGTATCTTGTATGTAGTTTAGGATGACACTTGGGTTGCACAGTGGTACAATAGCACTGTTGCCTCACAGCAAGAAGCTTTTTTAACCTTCCTGTGTTGAGTTTGCATGTTCTCCACAGTACCCAGGCTTCCCCGAAGACATGCAGCTTCATTGCCGACTCTAAATTGCCTGTAGGTGTGAATGTGAGCGTGAATGGTTGTTTGTCAGGGTTGTCCAGGGTGTATCCTGCCTCTTGCCCAATGCTAGCTGGGACAGGTGAGCCTGATAAGTGGTAACAAGGATACGAGTGATGTATAGAGTATGTCTCGAATAGGTGCAAGTACGCATGTGATGGGAAAAGGGTCACAGAGAGCAGCTGTTGAAAGTGATCACGTTCCTCACAGATGAAATCATTTATCCCATCACCAAACCAAATGCTTCTGCAACAAAGGGAAAAAAATAAATCACACGTGGAGGAATTTCGTCCTCATTAACCTTTAATAGAAACTCAGCTGAGGAAGACAAACTGCTAGTCAGACTCACTAAATTAAAAACTTGCTCGCTTGGACTGAAGGAGTCTCTGTTGAGTGATTTTGTCTGTTCTTCCTTTTTGTTTTCGAGTTGAAGGCAATCTCAGCTTGGTCGGTGTAACTTCAAGAGTGCAACCATTCACAATCAATTGCATAAAGTGTTGTGCTACTTAAGGCGTGCAGAAAGGTTTAAGGCTACGCAAGATTATTTAATTACAAAGTGAGACAGGGAAGCATCCTTTTGCTCTCTTCTACATTTTAAATCATTCTTTTGCGCATGTTATCTATTATTTTTCTCAACATCTTGTATGTTTGCTTGTTTCCGTGACTTCTGCACATCTAAAGCACGGCGAGGACGACGGATTCTGGCGTTGCCAGTTGTCGGCTTGCAGTTAAAATGTCACAGACTAACCAGGCGACATCAACATGAATATATTATTTACTGAAGTGACGGCGGCAGCACTGTCGCTGTCAACCAGACAGACGTGACAGATTTCTAGCCAGCAGAGGAACAGAATACATCCACCCACCATTAATTTCATCTTTTTATTTTCCAACCCACTCCATAGATATGATGATCATTTGAAGAGGTGAATACGATAACAATACGTTGATAAAACACAACAGAGCTGAGCATGAATCAGCAAATTGATACCTGGCACCTAAAGAGGACGTTGTGGTAAACGCTTCTGACTACGATACAATCTCATTCTCTTCTTGCTTCTTCCTTTTTGTGCTTTTTAATAAACAGCGTGACACCTTCGCCCTTCTTATCTTGAGTTCCATACTGTCCTCGCTCAATGAAGTCCAGGGTTTACAACTTCATAAAGCCAGAAGACCTTATAAAGATAACTATCCGTGCAAATATTAGTTTTTCTTTTTTAAACCCCACTTGTCTCAGCCACAGGGCATTAGCTGATATCACACACTCGGAGGAATACTTTGCATTTAAAGTGCGTGACACTTACCTGCATGTGCTCTGTAGGTGGATGTGTGTGTGTGGATGCTCGTATGCTGATGGAGAATGTGCTCATGTGTGCTGTTTGTGTGTGATTTTCACTCTTCACTCACTTGAGTGTGTGCATATGTCACTGTCTGTAATTTGCACATGTACATATCCCACGCACGGGGATGTGTTCCTGCATGAGGGCACTCTATATGTTGCTGTACGCCTCGGGGATGAGACAGAGACAGAATGAAGCGCCACCATATGTGGATGGAAATGCTGCAGCTGATCATTTCTATCATATCATCCTCTGGGCGCAAGGTCTAGAAATGTGTGACATGCCTCTGCTTCGGTGGATGTGCGCCAGTCCTGGCTAAACAAATGACGAAATGAAGCCAGATGTGAAAGAGAACAAAAACAGCTTCCTGGAATAAAATAAATAAAGAAGCAGAAATGGAGTAGGAGAAAAAAATGCTACGAATGTCAGACAAAGTCACAGGAGAGTGCACCATCTCATACAATAGCGATCTCAATCCTACAAAGAAGAAAGAGCGGAGAGAGAGAAAGAAAAGTTTCACTCCAATGGCCGTGAAACTATTGATTTCATAGAGAAAGTCTGCTGGAAAAGCAAGCACAACTTCTCCGGGTCCTGACAAGTCTGGTGCCTGATCACTGTTTTCGCGGCTCCGGCTGAATTCATTCTGTTGTCTTCATATTCGCGTGACAGTTTTCACACCAGCTTGCAAGAAATATCTCCACACCATTTGCTCAGCAGTTTCCCCGACGACGTGACAGCTCGTGTTGCGAAGCTGAGAAACGTATTAATTTCCTGTTTGTTTCCCAATATTCAACTGAATCCCAGCATGTGTGTTACAGTTACTCTGTCGAGTGTGATCAATGACATCCGGCCGTCAGGGGTCACTTCAGCCTTGTACACGCCGTGATTGATATGTAGATCGAGCAACGAGGTCCGTGTGACATCATTTCTGTCTCATCAAATTGTGATTGATGGAACCGGTTGACCAAGGTCAGGATCGTGATATTTGACCTCCACCGCGAATGTGCCAGAGAGAGATTAATGCACCTTAATAAACCGGTCACAGCCAACGCTGTTATGCAGTCTGACATACAGTTTCATAAATGGCAGAGGTTAACATGCATCTTTGCAAAGCTTTGGCCTCGCTGTTCATCAAAGGAAGGGTTAGTTGAGCACAGCGTGCTAAGAAAACTCTTGCGTGACAGAATTCCATGAACGTACAAGGACATGTTCATTCTCAATCATGCCTTCCAGACCTTCACAAGGCATAAAAATACACCGACGATCCCCTCGTGATTCACACTGTCACCACTGTCTCCTTAGCATGGAGACTATTGCCCTTTTTCAGCAGAGTGTGACACACAGCACAGCTCTACAAACTCAGAAATCAGGGAGGGATACACAAAGGTCAACGGCTGACAGGACTAAGACATATTGTGCCCTGAGGAGATCCTCTGAGGAGTGAGCAACTTACTGATTTCACCCTCCCTGGTTTGCACATTCGGGAAAAATCGCCATTAGTATTCAAGGACAACAGTCATGCTTCAAAAGTCATTTGAATAGGGTAAGATTCCTTTGGCTTTCAGGCTCCGTTAATGAAAATTGCCGCAGGCAAAAGCATATTACGAGCGTGTTGCTGTATGGAGATAGAGTGCAGACTTTTGGACATTGTCGCTGGGACATCGATTGCGCTACAGGACATTCACAAAAATCAATACGTGTGTGTGTGGAGAAGGATCAGTCACCTTTCAAGCAAATGCCTTGATTTACAATGAATGACAACAAGGAAACCTTCGTTCAGCGGCGAAAGAAGCATCAGAATCTGACGCATCGCTTTCACACAGAAAAGACTGATGATTACAGTCAGAGGAACTAAATGAAATATTTCACTTTGAGCTTTACTCAATATCCTTACATCAACGAGGGATTGAATGAGTACATGGAATGTGAGCAGGGCCGCGCTTTGTGATGAATCCGGAGAGAATTAGTACCCCGCCTCAATGTAACAGAGTTTGTTTCACTCTCAAACACACTGCACCCTACGTGCTTGGCGACAAACAACTGAAACATAGCAACTAGTAAAACAAACAAGAACCAAAGTCTTTCATCAGTGAGGTGACTAATGCTCTCAGTGTGGATATATAACAACTCTAACTATTGTGAGGAAATATGTCTGAGATCTGTTATTCAGCATATTATATCCAAAAAACTAAACAATAATAATTAAAGTACATGCACATGTACAACAGTTACCCTCATTGAAATACTTTAAATTTACAACCTTGGAATGTTATTAGTGGATATAAGAAGACATTTTTTGTCACTTAAAAAAAATCCCTAAAATACGTGCAACATTTATTTCCAAATTAACAATCAGACTTGTATCCTGAAGAACCTATGACACTTAATGTCACGGCTAGAACCCAAACACACGAAAGTAAAAAATAAACAAAATGTTTTATTATCAAAGTTCAACAGAAAATCACTCACTGGGAGGAAAACACTAAATACTCTAAGAAAACAAAAAACCTACTAACAAACTCAGGGGAAAAGGTAACAAACGAAAAACCTATGAAAATGCAAAGGTTAGACAAAGTAACAAAGCAAAATACAAAACCTGATAAGACACGAACACGAGACTTTGACGAGACGAGGGTAAGGAGTTGGTTCTCTGGCCAAGACGAACTGGCAACAGACAAAGGGAGACGCAGACAATATATACACAGGGTAAAGGTGGAAACAATCAGACCGGCGACACATGAGGAAGGGCAAGTGACCTGAAACGAGAGGAGAGTTATCTTTCAAAATAAAACAGGAAATGACAAAACCTAAACATAGCGAGCTTCATTAGTCACGACAACTTATTTCAAAATATCACGCGCGTGATACAGAAATGTTAGAGTGGGATCCATTAAAGGCCACAGCAACGCTACCTGTGACGTAACCTGACATCCGCTGATTGGCTAGAGAAAGTCAGGTGACTCTGCTCTGAGGTTTTAACAAGAATTACATTTGTCCGATAGCTACCATAGCTACTGAGTAATTGTGTAATTAGGTAAGCTGCACACACGTCAACCAAAAATAAGGTTAGGCGATCAACAAACAATCAATGCAGCTATAAGTGAAACTGCTTAAATATGTTCGGATGTTAAAGACTTTTTGTTGCCCCCGTCAACCACTCTTCTTTTCGAGTATGTCCAGCGCTGTGGTTCAAAATATTAACTTGTCAGATGTAGAATGTAAAAAAAATGGTCATTGGTCCTTTTTTTCCAATGAGGACAGAATTAAAATGTGCAAAGAACATGAACAGAAAATGGAAACACTCTTGTTCTCCTTTATTTTCCTGAACTGCCTTTCTTTATCAAACATTGTCATTTAATCAGTACAAGGTTTGTTGCTTAACTCATTCAGCTGTGAGTGGTTTTATAACGCAGGGATGGACCCTGTGGTCTATACTGTAGTAAGGTCTCAAAACACCTCACATCATGCCCAAATGATTCATAGGAAAGGCAGAAATACACAGAAACACATGCTTCAGTGCTCGTAGATACTGTACATACTCAAAGGGGCTCACATACATTCCCACACACTGTAATAATTCAGTGATTCATGAGCCAAGAAAGGAGAGCGTCCAGTTTCATCATGTAGATGCTGTGTGTCAGAAAGCCTGAGGGGGGAGCAAGTGAGATGAGACCAAGATGCTGCTGGTTGACTTCATGTGCACTGTGGGAGAGCAGGAATAAAGTGAGACAGAGAGAGAAAGGCGAGGGCGTAGAGGGAGGAGAGGAGGTGCAATGGTGATAGAGAGATGAGAAAGGTACAGCAGGATGAGGTGAAAGAAAGAGAAGGAGAGGACAGCAGGTGAGACAGGGCGTTCGCAGATTGCTGCTAAGTGAGAGATTGCAATGCGCGCACTCTCCTGTCTGCACCAGACGTGACATTTAGAGTTTTAAATGAAGAGCAGCGGTGTGCTCAGCCTCACAGCTTTCTTTGTTTTAAAAAAAAAAAAAGTCTGATTCATTTGCGGAGGTCGGGCTTCAGTGCTTCATATTTCCTGCCTGTGGACAGCAGGAGATCCGTGTACTGGATCGGTCAGGGGTGGAAAGGTTTTTTAAAGTCTGTGTACTTAAACCTTTTAATTCTTTGGGTACTCGGGGACACAACTTTGGGATATCATCAACTTTTAAATGTCAACAACATCGTTATTCGTCTGTGGGTGGGTTTCCGTCCAGCTGGTCTAATATTCAAACCATTTTAGCTCTGATGTCGACCTCCACCAATTCATAGTCGTGAAGGTCAGAGCGTGTTGCCTCCTGGCTTAATCCAAACTGGGCAAAGATGAAGTGGATTGTGGGTGGAGCTGAGGTGGGCTGAATGAAGTCTGGGAGCTCAAACAAGCCACCTGTAACATGTCAATCAATCCTTAATATAATTTGAACAGGTGAGCGTGGCACACGTGGAGATTAACTCGTTCTGTAACCAGCCAAGTGGTCGTTTGGGGAACTGCAGTTTTTGGCACTTCCACACTGGTTTCATTTCATAACACTAGTTTTAAATAAAAAAATATAGATTAAAGAATAGAATAGATCTCAGCCTTTTTAAATCGAAGCTTAAGACTCACTTTTTTAGATTGGCGTTTTAAATCTGACTAGGGCAGTGCTGTTTCTCAGGTGTGCTCATTCTGTCTGCTCCTTTTTATGCATTTCTGAAAAGGCTTTTAATACCCTGCAGCGCTGCAGCACTTTTAATTGTATTTATTTGTTATGTATTGTTTTATGGCTTTGTTGTAAAGCACTCTGGGTACTCTTTGGCCATACAAATAAACTTGATTTGATTCTGATTTGATTTGATTAAAGCTCTTTGAAATGAAGCAGTGGTACAATATATTCAATTACAAGAAAACATTTAGTTATGTTCAGCATTTTTTTATTATATCAAACATCATTTTTAGTGATTCAGTGTCTTTACCTTTTGTAAAAGCTTCTCTTTAAAGTACTTTTCATGTTACTATGATTGCATGGGATTCAAATTACATAAGCAAATCACCAAAAATGATGCATGATGCACGTAGCAGAAGACAAAAGCTTGTTGGACGACACTGTTTACTTTAGTGTTTCTATTAGAACAATGTGATGTGATGAATCCTCAGCAGTGTGTTTGGGTGCCCTGCATGTCAGTGTTGCACATTGCATGTCTGAGTCATGTTCATAAGACCTGCCTTATACTTTAATGTTTCTATTAGGAGCCACATGTGTCACCAAATCAACCAGGACTGAAATCTCAAGAATTATAACAAGAAGTCCATAAATATTACTACTTAAGTATTAAGATAAAAGTGCTCATAATTCAGAAAGTTTAATATCTGTATTTGCTACTGAAGCATCAATATGTCAGCAGCATATTAATGTCGCAGCTGGTAGAGTGGAGCTTATTTAATCACTTTGTGTACTGTTGAGCAGTTTATACCACTGTGTCACATTCACCATATCTTTGTAAAATCTTAATTAGTAACTTAACTATAGCTGTCAGACAAATGTAGTGAAGAAAAAATACCATGTTTCTTTTTTAAAAACTAGGCTACCCAAGTCTAAGTACTCTCACCTGCATAACTTTACTTTTATTTGAGCTTATTCTGTCAAAACACGCCGGGTGTTCAAGCTCTTATTCATCTTCTTGCTCTTCGGTAGGACTGAAAGCAGCAGGAGCGGGAGCGGGGATGGATGGATGGATGGATGGATGGATGGATGGATGGATGGATGGGAAAGCAGCAACATCGTTTTTGTGATGAGCTAAACGTAGTGCCTTTAATTTATGTTTACGACCACGATGTGCGCACGGTTTCTCTCGTGCACCTCCAATGCATTGATGAAGCACGGCCTGACATTTATAGACTGTGCTATTTCAGCAGTATTATGTAAAAATTCCATGAATTGGATTATTCTCATACACTGTAAAAAGAAATCTGTGGATTTTACGGTAAAAGAGTGTAATATATATATATATAGATAGTATATATGTCAAGAAAAACTTAAGTTAATTCTGCATCTTAAGGGAATTTATACAGAAAAAAGTAATATTTTATATTTTACACTGTTAATTGTACAGTAAATTGTAATATTTAATGGCATATTTTACAGTCTAATGCTGTCACCATAAAATCTACAGACATTTTTCAATATGGAATAATCTGCAAACCTTACGTGAATCAACAGTACTAATATTAGAAAAGGTTGTGCTGAATTTATTATGGTAAAATTCTGGCAACCAGTTTTTTACCGTATAAACTACTTTTTTTTTTTTTACACTGTAGCATGCCTAAGAAAAATACAGCTCGACAGGAAAATATACATTAAAATCATCAACATGACGTATATCCTGGTTCCAGACCTCGTCATCTGAATCTCCAGTTTGTTCAGCGATTCATAATTCATGCATTTGTTGTTGGAACTTACAACAACTCATAACATGAAAAATATTCAGTTATTTGCTCAGATGAAATAACAGACCGACCGGTACTCTTGTGAAACCGTGTCTCACTTTACTTAATTTCCAAAGAGATGTGAATGTGTGAAAGTGATGTGTGAGGTTTCAGGTCATCACGTGCCTAAACGTGAACTCGTCGTGTCACCTGTGATGTGAGGATTCGAGTAGATAACTGTAGCGATGGCTCACATACAGTACGTCTGGTTTGACACTGCAAAAAAGAAATTGTGGCACAGTGTAAACACGGCTTCAGCAAATATATTCACTGCGGTGAAACAGCGAGGAGGCTGCCGGCGTCGCTCAGTGCATGTGCTCGAATGTTGTGCCTCTCTGCTCATTAAGAGCTCGGCTGTGTGGGATATTTACCGGCTCTGTGTCAGTGATTGTGTTTTCATTCAGTGGCCGTCCTCCAGTCACAACTGTTTTCTCTCACACCGTGTGAGCCGAGCCCCGCTGCGACACTGATTTCCCGAATAGTGTTTGTGTCACAGTTCCTGGGAGTCCTGTCCCTCTTCAGAAACAGACATGATTCTCTTTTCCAACAGCCCTAATGGGTCCCCTGTTTTCCCGTCGCCGCAGCACCGGCAGCGGTCTTTACAAGTTCCTCTTTGGGGGAATCTTTGCTTTTTCTTAGTCTTTTCCTGCAAACGGAAATGTGGAGACGTAAAGAGTTTTGCATCTTTGTGCCGTGATGGATGTCATGTTTCCTCTGGAGGTTTTTGTTTATGACAGTCACTATCCATTTCAGTGCATATCGCCACAGCGCAGTGTGCGGTTACGTAATGGGCTTGTTGTTTTACACGGAATTGATTTATACACCTTTCTGTAATGGATTTTTTTTGTGTGTGTGTGTGTGTGTGTTTTGTTCGGGGCCTTGCTCGTTTCCTGCTCTGACCTCAGGTTCTAATGCAGAATGAGATGTTATCCCCAAACATAATGAAGTGCTTGGAACAGCTTGCCAACCGTGTGACGCGTCCGACGCTGACATTTTGGGTTTACCCCTCTGGCAGTGAAAGCCACCGTGAAGAAAGGGTGATATGTCCTCACTGCTTCATGGCAACATTAAAGCAACATTGCAAAACATTTCTACCATTAAAGAAGAGATTTTAAATAATTTTTAGGTGTGTTAGTCAGTCGTTTGTCTCTTTGTGCTCCGGGTACGATATATGCAAAGCTTTATGTCACATGCCACCAACGATTTGACTGATTCTGGTGAAACTGGATCATATTTTATGGGGAAAATGTTTTCTGGTGTTCCCTCTGATGTCGCATTAACTCTCTGTGATTTACAGAGTTCCCTGAACGGACAGTGAACTAAACTGCTGCCAACTGTAGATGCCGTTAGCTCATGTCAGCTCAGTTTGTTACCTGGACTATGAGCTCATAGTTAGTGTTTGTACCACAGAGGTTTTAGATCACTGGGAAGAGGTTTTTTTTTTTTTAGGCAAATGCTGACCGGGAGAAGGTGTTGAGTGCCAGAACCGGAGCTGGGCAATGAGTGAGCGAGCAAGAAGCCGCCGGACAAGAGTAAATGTGGGACTGACTTTTAGTGGTTGGTGAGAGCTTGGTGAAATAAAAGGCTGAAAGACAGACGCCGAGCTGGGCTGACTGCTGCTGGACTAGGCAGTGAGATCAGCTGCTTGATGTCACTAGTTTTTGATCAGAAGTAACTTTTAGCGTTGAAATGAGTCTTAGACTTCACTCTTCTTTTATGAATTATATATATTTGTTAGTTGTGGAAAAAGAAAAACATCACAGTTGTTCATTTTCCTTGATCACCGTGGCCTGAGTGCATGATATTACTGAGAGAGCTGCAGCTCATTTATCAACAAAAGAGTCGATTGCAGTGAAACACGGGAAATGATCAGCAGCGCTTTTGAACACAACCTGCTAATTACAGTGTTAATTATTTAATGAAGGTGGAGTAAAAACCTTTAGACTGTAACATTGTTATATTTATGAGGAACATTTATGTCAATCAAAAATTACATGTTTGAAAAATATTTGATTTATAGATTTATTGAGCTTTTCATTTTCAGGATTTAAAACCTTACAAACTTTATCTGGGCGATTTTTGCCTTTGGGTTTTATTCTTTCTTCCGATCTCTGCATTTCTTTACTGACATCCATTACTTACTGTGTGTGAAAAGCTGCGATGGCTCCTGTCAGGTCTGCTGGTGTGTGAATTTACCCGTATTATCTTTAAGATGCCTGAGGAGGCCGAGTTCGGTTGTGTATATAAAAGTCTGAGCATTCACCTCGGCTCTCTGTAACCCTTTCTGCTTTGGCACCTTCACAACTCCTTACATCATTCTCAGATATTCTCAAAAGCATTCACACCGTTGACGTCATTGACTAAACTCCACTTAAGGCCAAAGATTTGCAGCGAAATGAGTTGATGCTTGCTCTGGTTTACACCTATGCAGATAGTGTAACGCCTCCAAAGCAACGAGTCTCTGTACTTCTGATTTTCAGGCCTTTCAGTAGCTGAAAAAAGAAGATAGGTAGTTTCTGCAGTTGCATTTCTAGATGAAAAGAATCTGGAGCCGTCCATGCGTGCTCTTTATTTGAGTTTGTATCTGACTTTGCTACGAGCTGACCTGCCTTACTTTTTAAGACCGACCACTGAGGATGCGACACACTTGCATCAAAAAGTTGTTAAATTCAAGTTCAAGTCAACTTTATTGTCAACGTTTCCCTCATATCCCTGGTGCAAGCAGCAATAAACATGAAATATATAATATAAAATATACAAGTTTAAAGGGATCTAAGAAAAACACAGCAACTATAACTTTTTTGCAGTTGGAGGTTTGCACAGGGTGTTATATTTTGAAAATTGTTGCAGACTTGCCCGGTGGAATTTAGCAGCTGTACAGTCCAAGTGTGGAGTTGGATAACTGGACGCTGTGAGTGCGAGTTAATTGTAAAACACTCTCATCACACTGCCAACACAAAAGAGTCCATGTGTGTCCATGCTATCAGAGAGACAACGTGATCTCGATGGGGCTGCTTTGAACATGCACTCGTATCAAGTACACACTGAGGGGAAATAATAAATAATGAAGGCTGGCTGAGGAACAGGGTGGGAAGGTGCCACATCCAGCATTAGCAGTAAGTGCAGTGGGTCAATTACAAAGCACTGCATCGATGAATATTCCCAGCACTGCCTGTGAAACAACAGCGTGTTGTTAACTCGGCCTGTCTGCTTAAACTGCTGTTTCCCCTCAGTAGCCTTGCTGCTGCATGAAAACAAGAAGACCCACCTTTCCCCATCGACCCCCATATATCCATGGCGGACTTTGCAGTCTCCTGGAGAATAAGCTGATGGAGTTGTCAGTCTCTACCACATCACACTTGATATGGGCTTGAATGCAGATGAGCCATTGACAAATTGCTTTTTGCCAGGAGGTTCACCCAGAGGTAAAAGCCCCCAGGTTCACTCCACAGCAGCAAGGGTGGAGTGATTTATAAAGAGGCAAAGACACGTCTTTGTCGGGCTTCTGGCATTGACAGGCGCTTCATCAGCGTCCAGATTGGGTTTCATGGTCAACTAGAAGGCACTGATGCGTCAAGAGGAGATTGGCATCCTCTCTGCATTGCCTCCCTTAATGCTGTTTCTGACTGGCAAACACTTGGCAATGGGCGAGAGAACATGCAGATAAATCTAGAGTATGTCTACGAGGCTGACATTGTGTTTTCAACAAATCCAAGAAAAAGACTGAGACTAAACTAAAACTCAAGTTTTGTCTAATATATAACTTATACCATCACGAGAACTCTTGAAGTGTGTGATCGTGTTATTGAGCTGCAGATCGGTGTCACTAAGCATGCTTAAATATGCTCAATCTTTAATTATACCCAATTTGGACTTTCATTAAACCCGTAACGTTCAAATTCCCGCTCTTTATTTCTGCTGAAGCATCTTTAAGGTCGGAAAAATCATTTTATTTCTCTTATTCGGCTGGTTTTGGCTTTTTAATGAAGTTATATGATGTTTACATGCTGGACCTTCAGGATTTAAAGAAATTTACAGTGGCTGACTTTAAATGTGCCCAATAAATGGAAGGATAAGGTGGATCCATAGTGCAGAAACAGATACACTGCCTCGTGGATCGTGGATCGTTTATATGCAGATGATGAGTTTGATGTTATGGAACAAATGGCTACATCAGACTTACAAACTTGTTGATTTTGATCCTTTAATGGTGATTGGTGATTTAAAAAAACAAATCACGATGAAGATTAGAGTGTCAGAAAAAAGAAATAACGAGCTTCCCCCTTTCTCGCCGCCGCCCCCGGCGTTTCTTTGGAACCATGTGATTGACTGAGATCCGAGGCGAGAGTGAAAGCCGTTTGGAGATGGTATAAAAAAAAAAGATAATGACAACAGAGATGGCGGCTGATACACAAAGTGAGCGTTCATTTGTCACTCATCATGTCTTATCTCCCGCTGCGAGTCTCGAGGTAACGTGGCATTTTAAGGGTACACAACTGTGCACGCTGGAAGAGGATATTAGAGCCCTTGTTAATGGAGGAGTGTGGATCATAATGAACAAAGGGAAAATAATGATTATCATTAATGGGCTTTTTGGGAGGAGGGAGAGTCAATGGGAAGGCTTTTCATTCGCCTCTTTAGGGCCACTGAAGAGTGATGCGTCTCTCAGTAGACTATTGTTAATGTGCCATCAGGGGCTTCTGCAAAGCTACTGCGATGAACAAGTTTAATGATGTTTGTTCTCTGTGATGACACATCTACAGTGCTGGGTAACCACTTAGTATTAAGCCACCACTCAACTGCGGCTACCCATACCACTTACACTGTACTTCGCATTTTGTTATTCATAGTGGTGCGTAGGAATATATTTCATGCTATACTATTTCTGTCAAAAATTGATTCTTTCTCTGGGAAATTATAGATAATTATGAACGTTTTCTCTCTCTCTCTCTCTATTTTTCTTTTCTCACTGTCAGGAACCAGGCAGTGTGAGAATAAATGGATTCTCATTTCATTTTTAGTGCCTTGAATTTCAAATAATATGACCTTTTTAATATGCCCTCCCATTCCGCCGCCGCATGATGGTCCAGCAGGTTTTTGAAAGGTGCAATTGACAGGTGGCCACAATATGCCTCAGTCTGGATGGGCTTTTTTTTCTTCTTTTTATTATTATTGAATTCACGATTTGAATAAAAATGAATCGGAGACCTCGAAAGTCCTTTTCAATTTACGTCTCAAATGTAGATTGATAAAAATAATAAAGGCCGCTAATCGAATGATGTTTACACAACATAATTATACGGATTAGAGTTAAGTGTTTTCACTTAACTCTGGTGTCATTGCTTCTTTGTATTTCCTCGCCATGTCTCATACATCTTCCTTTAAGCACTATTAATAAGAAAGTGCTTCATGTAGAGCGCAGCTGCATGGCTGCAAAAAGCATTACTTTAAAAAAAGGCCAAACTCCAAAGTCAGAATACATTTCTCATTTTTCCAAACCCCAATTTAAACCTCGCTGCAAGATGCAAGAGCAGCTAAACACACGGTAACACATTGCATAGGCAGGATTTTATGTGTCGTAACTAATAAATAAAGAAGCTTTGCACAGTTTGCATTACAGGGCTGGAGGTGCCGGCACACCTGCAGCTGAATTTAGTCTGAGAAAAAAAAGAAAGTGTCTGTGTGTTAGTGGCTGCACAGGCAACCCATAAAACTTTATAATCAAGATCTTTTATTAACATTGCCATGAGCAGTAATAAAGGATTCATGACAATATGCTTTTATGAGCCGAGGGTGCGGTCACTAACATAAATGCTTGTGTTGTATTTTTTTATTTCTGATCCTGTCCAAGTTCAATTCATGCACTTTCATACTTACACTTGCTGTTTTGAGCACATACATGCATTTACAGAAGGAAGCTGCTGGAGCTGAAGCAGAGACGGTGAATACTGGAAGATACAAATATAACTTGTACATGTTCTATATTTATATTTTGGCAGTCAAGTGTTAAAATATAAATAAATATTTAGGTTTTTACGGTAAGTGCACAATGGCTGTACCACCCTGCTGAAATTAGCACAGTACACATAATATATGTGTGTGTATGAATGCAAATATCCAAATTAAGACACAGCAGAAGAAATAACCTTCATATAGATGACTTCCTGACTGCTTGGGTGCCATGGTGACTGCTCACGCAGGGCATCGGGGGTTAGTTAGAGGAAGGAAATGACAACAAGAGTGAAAACAAAGGGTCAACTCAATTAACCTCATAGATGTGCTTACCATGCCGGAGTTTCTATAGACGCCATAATGACTGCTGCTTTTAATTGGTCATAGCAAGAGGGTTCTAAATAATACGCCGATGTTTGAAGCTTAAAAGGGGGCACTGCGGATGTGTAAACATGGAATTACATGCTAATTAATTGATTGTGCTAATTTCAATTACACAGAGAAACTGGATCCGAGCGGTTAGAGTTTCTAATATCTGCGTGTTCACACAAAAATGCATGTTTTACTGCAGAGGCTGTCAATCATTTAATCCACATTTGGTTATTCAGGACATTAAATGTATTTGTCGCAAAATGAATAATTCATTTAAGTATCTCTCGTACTGTATGTGAGAGGAAATCTATTGAACACGTGCTGCCACAAACCAGTTTTCTCCTCTATGAAATAACATAATTTTTCTTTTAATTAGATTTTTCTGTTTCTGTTATTCTGTGTATTGACGAAAAGAAAAACACTTGCCGCTAATTATGAGTCCAGCACCAGTGCCGCTGCGTTCCGTAGTCCATTAAAAAACTGTAACCACTCCAGCACCGTTCATATTGACGGAGAAATCAGCATTCTCCTGCTCGGAGAGCCTGTCACACAGCGTTTCCATGTACAAGTGCGCATCGACCGCGAGGTCCGTGAAGCAGAACCCCTTAAAAAAACAGCTGTTAGCAGATGTTTGACTGCGAGCGCTCGATACATAAGCAATGATAAAAATTGGTATTTAGCAATAAGCTATCCCACGAGCCATTGGCGTGCTGTCAAGGCCTCGTGGGAGATGTTACTGAATTCTGACAAAGTCATTGTTGTTTTGCCTAAAATGAATACATTGTTAAATCCAGCAACACTGTGTTTATCTTATAACGGCAAGATACTCTGAGTTAAGAAGCCACACACTAAATAGTTCAATTAGAACTTGAATATTTGGGTCGGGCTGTTCTTGGGTCCAGGGTTAGGGGTCTTGGACCCAAGACGAATACAATGTACAATCTACCAAACTACCAAATTGATACTATTGTGTGGTTGGGAAGGTGCAAGCTACACCTCCATAATCATTCATTTTAAAGCCTGCTTGTTACTTCCTCAGACACCTTGTAGACTTTTCTTGTTACAGACTTTGTTTCTCACCAGAACACACAGTGTGTGTGCGTCCTCGTACCGTTGTGTTTTCCTTTCCTATAAAACATTTGTAAAACCAATTTACCGAACATTTAAAATGCTGAATCTGAGCAAGCAGCGAGCTGTGTCCTTCTTCTTCTTCCCTGCCTGTTTGTGCATTTCTTACAGCCGATTAATGATCGGAGCATTAATGTGAAACCGTTGGTTGCAATACATCGCACTGCCAGCTCATCTCGGCTGGCTGAAGGCAGTCTACCCACGTTGGCCACGTTGAGACCCGTTTTTTTTCCATGGAATCGAGTTCAGGTGAACTCTCAAACATCCCGTCTGCTCTGGTATATTCATAACGTATCGAATAGATGCACGTGCATGTTTGACTTTTGATATTTGGGATATACGCCTCGGAGCTCACTCGGCCGCAGCCACGTACAGATAGCTGGGGCTGGACATGTAAAATGCATGATCTGTTTAATCAAAGCACACATGCACCGGAGATAAGGCTGTCAATCAATGCGCCGGCTGAGGTATGCTCACATAATGGGAATGTTGTCTGCTTTATATGATTATGTATCACCATAGAATGAATTCCCACATCCCTGTGAGTCTGGGTCATGTTGAACTGTCCCTGTTGCGAGCGCTAGATTGGAATATTTTACCGCCAAAAGAAAAGCTCTTGATGACAAAAGTGTCGCGATGGCAGCAGATTTTTTTAACGGACTCGTACTCACTGTATTGTGTTTCGTGTTCTTGCAAGCTTATGCATCTCATACATAGTCATAAACGCATTTCTTTCCGTTATTCTTCCGTGTCAGCTGTCAAAGTTCAAAGCCTTTGAAACATTTCGCGGAGTCTCTTTGAAGAAATTTAAATTTTACATGCCCTGTTGATTTAAATGCAATCAGACAGAATATGGCTGCGTTTGCACAACAAACAAAGGGAGAACTCTTATGTGCCAAGTAAATACAGTATACGTCCATAAAAAAAAGAAAAAAAAAGTAAGTTTAAATTATTTCGCTTGAATTATTCATGTTTTAGTAACACCTTCCATCTCTCATGGCCACTGGTAAGACCTGGAGCTTTTTCTGTGTGTGTGTGTGTGTGTGTGGTGTTGTTGTTGTCTGGAGTTGAAAGGCTGAGCGCTGACAGCTCAAGCATGATTGTTATTTCTCAGAATTGGTGCCTTAACATTTAGCCTCCTTCACCATCACGGCGCGCCTCATTTGTCATAAGTTATTATCATTTTGGGCCAGGTGTGCACCACGGGTTACGGCTTTGTGGGTTTTTTGGGTTAATTTGTTGCGAAGTCGTATCAAGACCGGTGTAGATAACATTTTGGCTGTTGTGACATACAGAACAAACACGTACGCAGCGCAGGGCCTCCAGGCTGCTCTTCATTAAAAACCTCTGCCATCAAAGTGTGTTGCAGCTACGCGCTACCGACGGCTACAGATGGAGTGTGAACCGCGTACTATGAGATGCCCCTGGCAACTGTGCCCTAACTCATAATAAAGTAAAAGAACCAAATAAATGCACACACACACACACACATGCACGTATACATATCAAAGACCTGCGCACAACCTTCAAACAGACAGCCAGGCACACGCGAGCTGTAATCCCTGCCTCTTAGCCTGCTGTTGTTTTTCTCAGAGTTTTTTCGGGGGGTCTAAATGCTTGGGCCTATTTCAGCAGCAGATGGGGGGGCACAGCTGGTGTTCCCCTGCGCCACACAAGTAGTGCCAGTGGAGATGGATGTTGAAGCGTAATGTATGCGGACACACAAAAGGAATCACACCGAATGAATTTTCTGACTCATCCCTGGTGCCTTTTAGACGTCCGTGTGGAGAGCTGTAGATTGGATTTCGGCTTTGTTCCGAATCTTGTTTAATGACCAAAGGTACTCACGGATTCACAAGAACTGCTGTGAAACTCTCCCCATGTGGACACATACATATTTATAGCAGAATTTTTCACATTCATTTAGCTTTAAAGCTAAACTTTTCTACCATAAAATGTAAGATTTTAAAATCATTTTGATGCTACGTTGATGCGTAATCAGGGGAATGCTGACGGGGTACAGAGCTGGTGTCGTGCCAGAACAGGAGCTGGGCAAGCAGGCAATGAAACTGGGGCTCAGCAGGCTCTATGCACAAAATGACGGAGGCGTAGATGGAGGATGCTAAGAAAAGAAAAGAGTAAATCTGGGACTGACGTTTAGTCGTTGGCGAGAGCTTGGTGAATTAAAAGGCTGAAAGACAGACGCCAATACTGAGATTAAATTAAGTCTTAAAATTATGGCTGCTGCTTTGATTGACAGGTAGCTGCCATTACAGGTGGCTTGTTTGAGCAACTAGGCTTCAATCAGCCTGCCTCAGCTCCACATCTTTAGCCTTTTGTTCATGAAATTGATATTTGAGACTTACACTGTGCATTAGAGCACTTGAAGACAACTTAGAAAAGGGAACTAACAATCACAGTCCAACATCACAATCAAATCTGATCAGAGTGGAACATAATGAAAGAGTGCATATAGTGCACTTAAACACAGCGGACCTTTTAGGGTCCTATCAATTGATTTGGCAATCACGGGCAATAGCTCAGACCCCAGAGGGTTAAACTTTCAATGGTAGTTAAAGTACAGATGTTTAGACTGGAAATATAATGCTTGAAATACTCTAATCAAATCAGATTTTATTTGTACAGCCCAAAGTCACAAAGTCCATTTTCCTCTGAGGCTTTACAATCTATACAGGGAGTGACACCCTCTGTCCTTAGACCCTCAGTTCCAGTGAGGAAAAACTCGCCCACAAAAAACCTTTAACAGGGAAAAAATGTGGAAGAAACCTCAGGAAGAGCCACAGAGGAGGGATCCCTCTTCCAGGACGGACAGTCCTTGAAATTTGTTTTATGTGGACGTTAAAGGACAAATCCTGATCAAAAACAACAAGATTCTTTACAGTGGAGCTGGAGGCCAGGGTGATCCCGTCTAAAGTCTCTAGAAAGAGGCGTTGGGGTCCAGTTACAAGAACTTCTGTTTTGTCTGAATCAGAAAATTGTAGGTCATCCAACTTTTTATATCCTTATGCTTGGAGTTTATTTAACTGATTGGTTTCTAAAACACCTTAACACCTGAAGCGTGCTAAAACAGATCTAAATACATCAACTTGGGTCTATCCAGCTTCTCTTGACAGAATGGTGGAGTTACACCTTCCTAATGGGAGGAACACCAGAGTGTGCCAGCCTTGGCTGATGAAACGCCTGTGCTAAGTGTCCAGGTGAAATCACACCTTTTTGCTCATGTGTGTGGGCAGCTGGTGTCCTGTGATGCTGCCATTTCCTCTGGCCCTTCTCCCGGGCCTCTTAGAGCAGGAGGAGGCTGGTGAACGGTGTTTGCACCTACAGCTTCTCCTCGTTGGGACTGATTGAGGCAGACCACCGTTTCCCTCTTTGATCAAGCCAAAGCCCAGCTGCTTCCAATCCACTGAAGGTGCCGAGTGATGTTAATCAGTTAATGGACACTGTGAGCAGACAGGGCAGGTTGACAGATTCAGTGTGACGGTATGTAAATGTAGGGGAACAACAGATGAACACAAGATACATAAGATATTAGTGAGTTTGAGGATGACTGTGACCAAATAGGTTTCTGAAAGGATAGTTTGAAGCTGTCTCAAGTCTCAAAATGACAACATGTTCCTTTGAACATTCAGGCTATGCAAGGCCTACCTAACACTACTTTTTGTTGTTACCATGTCAAACCTTCAGACTTGTTTTTTGTCAAAGTCCTGAAATAATTACTGTGGGAGGGTTTGATCTGATCGGCGATCAGCCACCACCCTGTGACGTCAGGTTGAATCTGGCTCAGCTTTCAAATGTGTTTCTTTCAGCACCTCCCTGCAGCCAGTAGTTCTGTTCAATTGAACGGGGAAAACTTTGAAATATGACCTGAATCTAGCGAAAGTTTGCAGTCTTTGTCTATTTCTAGCCTTTTGTTCATGAAATTGATATTTGAGACTTACACTGTGCATTAGAGCACTTAAAGACAACTTAGAAAACGGCACTAACAATCACAGTCCAACATCACAATCAAATCTGATCAGAGTGGAACATAATGAAAGAGTGCATATAGTGCACTCAAACACAGCGGACCTTTTAGGGTCCTATCAATTGATTTGGCAATCACGGGCAATAGCTCAGACCCCAGAGGGGTAAACTTTCAATGGTAGTTAAAGTACAGATGTTTAGACTGGAAATATAATGCTTGAAATACTCTTATTTGTATAGCCCAAATTCACAAAGTACATTTGCCTCAGAGGGCTTTACAATCTGTACAGGGAGTGACACCCTCTGTCCTTAGACCCTCGGTTCGAGTGAGGGAAAACTTGCCCACAAAAAACTTTTAACATGGAAAAAAGGTGGAAGAAACCTCAGGAAGAGCCACAGAGGAGGGATCCCTCTCCCAGGACGGACAGTCCTCGAAATTTGGTTTATGTGGACGTTAAAGGACAAATCCTGATCAAGCTGGAGGGCGAGGATGATAACGTCTAAAGAAACGAAGTCTCTAGAAAGAGGTGTTGGGGTCCAATTACAAGAACTTTCGTTTTGTCTGAATCAGAATTCGTTTAACTGAGCAACTTTCAAAATCACCAAGATATTTAGAATTAAAAGAAGTGAAATTCTGATTTTAAGATCCTAGCTTTAAAAAAAAAACAAAAAAAAACGCAGAATTTGGAGTTGACTTTATTTCTGACGCTTTCGATCATATCACATGGTCTTCATCAGGAGTTTGACTTAAAGGTTTAGCGTGGAAATTTCACTTTTTTTCTGGGCCACAGTGGTAGCTGCTGCCTCAGTTGCGCGTTGCCTTTGGTGCCGACTCAACTTTTGCCTTCCTAAAAATAAAAAAGAAAAACTCCTCCTCCACAGCAAGTTTTACAATCAAAGAGGGTTTCATCAAGAGAAAATTAAACTTCCCCAATGAGATCAATAAGGTGGAAATTCACTCAAGCCCACAATGTGATGGAGCAGATAGGGTAGATTAGACACAGGACATTAGTGATTAACAGCAGGTTATCATGGCTGAAATCCAATCTCAAAAACATCATCTTAACTTTCCCTTGTCTTCATCCTGTTTGTGAGAATAGCTAAAGATATCAAGGCCGCTTCACTGCTTTTATTGGACATCAGTTATTCCCGTGCAGTATGATTTCATTTGTACAGACTTAAGAATTGCTTGACTTATAATAATCCACCATAATGACCAAAAAGTCTTCATTTAGTTTTGTCACTGTTTCACTGTATTTTCACTGAGCCTCTGACTTGAGTCTTTTTTGTGTGCAGTGCACACATTTTGTTTCTGCTTACTGTCACTCATTCGACGCCCACGGGGGAGCGAAAAAAACAAAATGAAGGTCTCTGCCTGAAACCAGAAAACACAATTTAAAAAAAACTTTGCAACATCCCTCTTTGTTTTTGTTTTTTTGCATCTTTGGCAGCTGTTGGTTTTCAAGCTGAAGTCTGCTTCAGAAAGAAAAATGACAAGATAATAAATCTCTCCATTAAATCTGTGTTTTGTAAAAAATGATCTGCACAAACAAGTAGACGGCGGTAAACAGGCTGTAACTCTAAATTACACTTTGAATAGGGACTTGATGGACTTGAATAGGACTTAATGTTCTCCGGTCTCCCTTCTGACTTGATTTCAACCACCCTTCAACTTGATTGGACCTTAAAATTCATGCTCTCAGCTGGAGACCCGATGCCACCTTTCAGATTTCTCGAGGTGTTTTTTCTTTGCAAATGCAACAAGACAACACGAGCGTGAGGATGTTTATACCAAGCATTTTAATCAGTCCTGAATATACTTCTTACTTCTGTACAACTTGTAAACTAACACCAGCTTATAAGTGTATTTCATTATTATAGTAAGCAAGGCCCCCCCACCACTGCTCACTTTGAAGATTTTCTCTAATCTGCACTGATTTCAGCAAAGCATGCTTTACTGCGAGGAATAGCTATTAAAAAAAGGGGGATAGGGAACCCTTTGAAGCCCCGCTGACTAACACTTGGATTCAGACCTAAATAAAAATGAAGATCCCCATCCCATTCCCTCTTTTATCTCCTTGCAAACGCTTAAAAAAACAAAAAATGTCGGTCTGTTATCTAAAAGCAGTCGTCCAGCAAACACTGACGAACAAAAGAGGGAATTTTGAGCAAACCTCATTGTTGTTGAGAAGATATGATTTAAGCATTTAACAATGTGTTTGAAAAAAAAAAAGCAAGAAACATTTCAGTGATGATATGAAAATGGGTTTTCTTTTGTCACGAGGGGAGAAAATAATAAAAGCATTGTGAACAATAGACTAAAGCAAGTAAATAATCATCATCCAACGCTTAATGCCTCCTGACATCTTTTAAGAAGTTGCCAGGGACATTAGAGGAGAGAGAAGCACAGAGCTCATGATAGGACTTTAGATGTAAAAACACCACATTTCACTGAAACACAATGTCCTTTTTGGAGAATGGACACAGTGGATTTGAGGTAATTGGACCGGAGATTGGATGAGCACGAGGTTTTTTTTCTTTCTTTCGAGAGCTTGTCACTCTGGTCTAGAGATGCCCTACTGAAATATTCACATGGGGAGCAGATATCAGGCTGCCTGTAGTTTATGGCTCTGAGTGTTGACTTGAATAAAAGCAAGTTTTGAGGGTAAATGTGGGGAAACTGAACTGATCTCAAGAGGAGGAGGAGGCTGTGGTTGGTCGCTGCAGTTTGCAGGTGTCAATGATAAAATGAGTGACCCACACAGGTGTAATTCGAGCTCTTCTCAGGTCTGCATGGGAGTGTGCAGACTTAGTTCCTTCAGGAAAAAGGCGACCCCTCCTGCACCAAAGTCATTCATCAACATCATCATCAGCGGTCACTCGTAGTCGAGTATGACTGTCCTCCTTCTTGGTCCTTGTGGGTCTTCAGATGGGCATAGAGGCCGATCCTGGACCTGATTATTCTTGTGCGGTGTCTGTGTATCCCTATACCTCTTCTTTTTGGAGTAGAGGACTTGTTTCGGAAGGCGAAAGTCAGGCATAGGGATAACGTGGCTTTATCTGAGCTGGTGTTGTCAATGGAGATCATTAAAGAAATCATGAACGTTGCACTCGTTATCTAGTTTAACAAATGACTACATATAAATCAGAGTTTTTCCTTAGTGGAGAGCCAACAGGGGGGATTTTGACCTCTAGAACAAGTAAATGCTACATAAAGAGCCAGATATTCTTTTCATGCAGCTGGTGACCAAACTAGACTTGTGGACTTGGATTTGTCAGGTAGCCATTGACAAGATTTCAAAGGAACACTCATGTTGCTGTCATGCGTTGAGCCTTGTGACCAAATAAATAAATAAATAAAAAGTCTTTAGCTTTAGCGATTGAATTTTACTGGAAATATTTTGAGCAGGACTCTTTCTTCAAGTAAAAACCAGCATCATGGAAGTAAGTGATGTAAGGTATGGAATTATTAATATATTACGGATCACTGGAGTGACCATATAGAGAAAATAATATGTATTGAGGCCACGTTTTCGCTATATTAAAAATGCAATTTGTGGCTACAATGTACAGTAAGTGTACATACAGAACTACAACAGACCCGCTTTGTAGTGCTAATGGGAAAATGTTAATTCTGTGCTGTGAGTTAACAGAAAGCATCGCTGTGGTTGTGTCTGCGGTTGGTTTGTAAGACAAACAGCCGGCGGCGGTGCTGATACAGCAGGTTTTGAATTCTGGCTTCCCGTGGTAGCCCTGCTTTGCTTCTGGAGTGTCTCTGGGCTACAAGATAGTCGTAGACGAGCTGTTAGATACAGAAGTAGGGAGCTGTTAGATACAGCCAGAACTACTTGATTTTTCATGGCAGCAAGGCGATGTTTGTGGATGTAAATTTCAACATTTACTTTTACCCCGACCAGTGTAGTTCTGTGCACAGTGCCTATAGACTGACATGAAACACTCAGGTCAGCGCAGGTGTTTCCATTCCATTTATCGCAGCAGGGCCTTTCCAGTGATCCAACATGCACAGCAGCAGCGCCCTGGTCCTGTTTTGACCTGAATGGAACAGACTTTGGATCAGTATCATTGGTAACACCTGTGTTTACCAGCTGGCTGTTTACCCGACTATTTCATGTCGAAATGGCTGCTGTGAAAAAAGGTCCATTGACCCCATGTAATCCCCGGCCTCACTTCACCTGACTTGAACCTGAACAGAGGTCTAATGAGCTCGACTGGAAACACCTGAGTGGGTGTTTCCGTGTTCCGAAAAGAAAGAAAGAAAGAAAGCAGAAGAACAGTTTGGCCTTTGACTTTGCTCAGATCTTCATGTGCTTCTCTTCACGGACACGCATTCACAGAGACGTGTTCACATTGAGCACAACTGTTTATTTTTCACCTCGGAAGCCTTCGCTGCTCCGCTGATGGCCATGCTGCTTCATCCAAACCCACATCTGATTTCTAGTGGAGAGCGTGTCAAGAGATCTAATATATCAAGCTGGATTTTAGAGAAAAGTGTTAAAAAATTATACACGACACCTATAACACTTCCCTTTGATGTAACGGTGCACCATGAAAAAGCCAACGGGGTTTAAATATTTCACTAAGTGTCATATATCTTAAATGAAATGATGGAAGAAGCAGATAGAGGATATATATATATATCTGATGTCATTTAATGTAGAAACAAATTACAGACTAGTGATTATGGGAAATGTAGGCTGAAACTGGGGTTTAAGGGTGCTCTTTAAACAGACCGGAGTTCGTTTCCTTGGATAGTCGTCCGGTTCGTTTGGGCAGGTGTGAAAGCTCATCTGAACTCTGGTGAGGACCAAACAAGTGGACTCTGGTCCGCCTGAAAATGTGGGTCTCGGTCCGCTTGCAAGTGAACCTGTTGCGGTTCACCTACAGTGGGAAAGCAAACGGAATATCCAGCGAACCAAAGATTGGAAAGTCAATCGATGGGCCGGGTTTTCCTCTTCCTGGTGCTTTTTTCTTCTTCTTCCTAGTCAGTGCTTTGCTTTTGGGCATTACTGTCACCAAACCGGATTGGTCCGTGTGAAACTGAACCAAACCAAAGTGTCCCGGACTATCCTGGTGTGAAAGCAGCGTACAGTAAGAGGTTCTACTCACTCATTTGGCCAACAAATAACACCTGCAGGTCTGTCCTCCTCAATGAACGAGTGGAAATCAGTTGTGTGGAAGTCATTTAGACATTTCTGATTCTAAAGATGACGATACAGATTTGTCTGCACTCCATCTTTAGCCAAAGAACGTCCAATGTCCAATGCAAGTTTCCTTTGAATCTGTGTTGTTTACAAGAATCAGTTTGATTGGACAATTTGAACCACACACAAAATTCCATAAAAGTTAACTTTTCCTCTGCGGGTTTAGCTCAAAGAGAACATGTGAGATGTGTAAAATATTTCTATGGATTGGAAATAACTGTTCTACAAACAGCTTTTTTATTCGAACTGCATAAATCTGACTCTGCGGTCTCATGTGACAGGCTAGCATCGCATTAAACTAATTAATCAAGGGAATGTTTTTAAGCTTAATTGCCCGTCCCCGAATGTCTGTACAGTAGGTTTGAGAAATCATTACATTTATGAGATTATGCCTTGCTAATTTCGCTGGGACGACTGGGCTTTAAACGCACAAATAAGCTTAGCTCAGCAGACTGACAAAAGAGGCAGATTAAGGGCGCTGTGGAGGAAAACAGAAAAGGGAGCAATGATTTATAGTCGTGGTCTCAACAAGGCCAGGCTTGAGGTAAAGTTGTTTACTACACTCCATCCTCTCTAGATCGAATCCTCTTGTCATTCATATATAGAGTTCATTCACGATAGGGATGTACTAGGAGGATGCACCGCAGAGAAATTTGCATTTTAACCAGTAATTTAATCTTGCATTGAGTCCTAAAATCTTAGGAGAGAAATGTCTTTGATAAAGTGGAAGTGGTCCCTCACTCTGACGCTCAGCAGCATCCCGCACACCGAGGCACGTTGATGTGACAGGCTCCATTTTTCATAATTCTGCAGTTTTGATTACAACTGCGTCGTGATTGATGAACCCCACCGGTTGACTTTAACGCACGATGCCGGGTCTCGAGGTGGTATGGCAGGCTGACGCGAGGAAGTGAAGGAAGATTCTGAAGCAACTCATTCAAAGCGCTGCTGTGAATAACAATTATTAATTTATTCCTTTCTCTTCAAAGAAACAAACCTTCGGATCTCATATCAAAACTTTAATTGAGTCTTACTACTACAAACTGATTTCTGAGGAGCGCGTGCAATCAACCAGAGGTAAAAATGAGTTGATCCATGTCCAAGAATATTTGACTCTTCATCTCTTCCTCAGATGAATTGAACGTGACCTTGTTATGATGTACATTTAACTTGTGGATTTAACTGTGTAGGTGGATAATTACTTACTTTACTTACACCGTCTATAGGGGCATTGTTTTCTGCGTCGGCTGGTCTCTAAAGAGCATTTATTTCTTGCAGATTCTTTCCCCCTCGTTTCTTGGAAAACGTGGGAGTTCAGAACTGCTGTGGCAGGAAGGTCTGCTACGATCATGTGGTGCATTGCTGGATGGAGAAAAAAAATCTGCCTGGAAAGCTTGTTTTTCTATAATTCTCTCTTTATGTTTGGCAGACACACACACAGGAGGCAGAAAAAGGAGAAGCAGGAATAAATGACTATATGTCTGCAGAGACAAAAGGTGGGCTATCATTTATTTAAAATATGTGCAGTCACAAACATTAGGCACCTATCATCAGATTTATGGCGGCGTATATTTTTCAGTGTTGCGGCAGCTCAGCTTCAGATCTGACAAATAAAATAGCTCGCCTCTCTGAGTTTATAAAGTCAGTTCATGCTGAGCTCATCGTACTTATCAAAGATGTTGGGTGGATGGCGTTGACTTGATGTTTAATTTATTACTAATTAAAATGGGGGAAAGGTTCCTGAGAATTATTACATGCAAACTACATGAAGAGAACTCAGTGCTACTGTCGACCATGTGTCAAAGGTTTCAGACCCTCTTGGGTCTCTGATAGATGCTATTGGAAATGTGCCTATTTTTAAAAAATGTATTTATCTATTTATTTGCCAAAAGTTGGTTGAGAAGATTGATAGTGCTGCTGTGTCTGTGCATTAAGTAAGGAGCTCTTTTCTTTTTTAAGTGTACAAAAACTACAAGTTATGCCTTAAAAGATACTTTGTGTGTGTGCTCTAACTATTTGAATTTGCTAGGCTCAGGTAATTGCATCCTTAGTCTCACGATTAGAGATCTCAGCGCCTACCAATCATCCGCAGAACTCTAGAATGCAAAGTAGCAGTGCTTGAACACCGCCCCCTTCGTTCAAGGACCTGAATCTAATGCTCTCCCCCAATCTTCCTCCAAAACAAAGCAGAGATATAGCAAATAACTTCGAAAGAGTTTCAAACCGTACGTTCCGTGGTACACCATTGTTTACATGCTCACACACAACTTCAGGATTTCTTATAAACTCTCTAATTGTTTCCAGCCGAGAGAAAGTCTCTGTTGAGTGTTTAGAGACTCGGCTTTTGAGTCTACCTGGCTCCATAGATCCATACTCGTACGGCAAATGTACGAGAGTGCTATCGATTTTTTCTTCTAAGTCTCGGCGAAAAAAGCAAATAATAATTTTCCAAAAAATGACGAACTGTTCCCTCAAACACGGAGTGATGAACTCAAAAATTGAGCTGACCAAAAAGCTCTTGAGAAGCGCTTCACGTCCCCCCACAAAAAAACCCAAACCCGCCTCTCGCAGCTGCTCCACGCTCAGCTCAGCTCAGCTATGTACTCATTTCTGCTATCAGCAATTATTTCTCTTTAACAATGATTTCCAGGTCATAGCGACATCCAGTCCGAGCACTTTGACCATGACTTTAAACTTCATACTGCTTAAATCATTCAATGCACATTTAATCTCTTTTTTTTAAATATTCAAGCTTCTCTGCCAAATAACCACTCATGAAATATTAATGGAAAAAATGATGAAAGATTTTGAAGCGATGCAAAATTATTTAGAAAAGCTGCACAATACAAAGCAGGAGGTTTAGAAAGAGCTGTGTCCCCACAGCGGTTCAACCTTCCCTCTGCAGGCAGGAAAGTCTTTGCCTATGCAGGGGAATATCAGTGTCAACAGTGTTCAGTCACCCTGCCTGTGCTTATCAACTTACCCTTTTCCCATTTCCACCTTATCAAAAATAATTATCTTTATTCTCGGGGCTCCTTGCACCTTTTTTTTATTTTTTATTTATTTATTTTTTTTCATTTCCCACTGTAACCTGTTATCGCTTGTTGACTGGCACGCAGGATTTATGTCATTTATCACCCTCCTAACATGCAACCCAATATGGTTTATTTCTCAATCTCTCTCTCCACCTTTCTCTCTCTACACCCTCGTGATCCCTGCCTCCGTTATCGAGCCCCCCCCGGCCGCTCTAAAGATACCGGCTGCTGTGGATGTTGTTCAAAAGGGGCTAAGAAGCCAAAGGAGTCATCTTCTCTCGACCTGCTTCTCCAGGCTGAAAGGCCACCACCTGCTCCCTTTTTTATGATTCAGTGTTGCAGACGGACAGAGAAAATGATGGTTAATGTACGACACCTTCTGACATGTGCATGCATACTAAAAATCAGCAGCTGCGCTCATACGTGGGACATTTTTATTCCACTAATGATCAGATAAGTGCAAAATACATATTTTTCCTCTTACCTGCCATCTATTAAGATTGTTCTGCTGGGAGTTGCAGAGTTTTGAAGATTTCCTGAGTACACTGGATCTAGATGGCACTCAAAAACTCATTAGCAGTGTCTCTTTTTTAGAAATCATGACTCGGTTACTCAAGATAAGCCAGACCCCGTTGGTTGACTATCTCGGATGAACTATTTTCTTTCCACCGAGCAGGTTTCCATTATCTTTGGAGGAAGGCAGACCTCTCTATGGCCGATATCTCTAAAACCTGTCAGCTCATACCGGCCCAATAGGATTTATGGCACCACAGGTAAGAGGTAAAAGATGTATTTTTTTGGATTTGGGAGTGAACTGTCTCTGAAATGAAAGTGGTACTTTAATCTTTCACAATTTTTCAACCTAAAAAACAAAATATCTTTTCATGTTCCCTCCATATACTTTATCATAAACATGTTCTTTTTTTATGCTTGGCCACATGATATGTATTTTCTGTAGTTCCTCACTTGAACTCAGAGCAGGAAACCATCCAAGACGTGACCCGGCTTCTGTTAGATTCATAATGGGAGTTCAGGAAAACGTTTTTTATTATTTTCAGGGTCATTATGTTCAGCAATCACATAAACTCAGGCTGTTTTTAAATCATCATGGAGATTCTTCCTGGTCAGAAAAGAAGAAATGGAAACAGCTGTGACCTTTTTTAGATTTGAAATTTTGGTTAATTTCATGTTTGAGCTGAAGAACACAATTTCCTTTTTTTAAATACAAAAACACAATCGTTAATGACAATAATTCCTTTCTGATGAGATTTGTTTTCATGTCAACAATCACCACTTATCGACCCTGTCGTCTGGGTTGTGCTAAAAGCGCAGAACAATTGTTCCCTCACAACATTCTTCTGTGCTTTTAGCTTCCTCTCATCTGAGGATTAAGTGCTGCGAGCTGCTGAAATGTAACCACAACAGCATTAATCATGCTTTTGTTGCCATAATTTAGGGAAAACAAAAGAGCACATGATTTACAGACATTCTGCAACTTTGCAAAACACTGATTAACATTTACTTAATATGTCGATTACAGAAATGCAACCAATGAAACATTAAGTCCGTCTCAAAAACGTGTGATAAATGACTTCATTTCATTTTTTTTTATTATAACAGGCTTTCAGTTTGCAGCTCATAGTGAATTAATTCAGTTAATTTACTCAAATCCAAATAAAGAGTCGTCGTTCATGAATTCCTCTATAAAACTAATTTGCAGGAGTTTTCTGAACATATCAGTTCAGCTTTTACACTCTTGAAAAGTTGATTTAATTACCGTCCCTCTCTAATTAAATCAATTAATTTAAAAAATGAATGTGATATTTCAAAGAAAATATAAAATTGTGATTTACAGATGATCATAGTTTATCTGAATGAGACCGCTGACCATCAGCTGAGTGGTTACATTCACTAGTCGGAGATCTCAAACTGCAAAACGACAATCGGTAACCTTTAATATCTTTTTTTTTTCTTTCTCTCGAGTGCGACATGTCCTGAGATCTAGCACAGTTTGACATACAGCTTCCTTTCACGCCTGACAAAAATCTGTCCAGGAAGCATACCATTACTATTGTCAAATTGGGACTGCAGTTTATAGCTCAATAATGCAGTCATCACTCATACTGTCACTGACCGTCACGTGTTTCACATTAGCTCCGAGTTTGACACTGATTTATTCCAGCACCCTCTCAGCGGCACGGGAGGAGAAAACATCCAGTCAGCATCTGTTGTTGCCAAACCGTCCTGTGCCAATATCGTATTTTTCTTTTAGTTTTGTACTTAAGATCTCACAAACTTCACAGCTGTTCTGTGCCAGTTTCACCTCTTTGTGTACTTTCTCATAAATTTCTCTTCTTTATAGTTACAGTCTCACGGTCTAGTAGACTTGCTCCTGTTTTGACCCATATCGAAATGCCATTTGGCAGCGAGGGGAACAGCGGTGTATCCTTATATCAACTGCATAGCCCAGGACTTTTCTGTACCCATATGTTGTGGAATACCTATAAATAATGTGTGACAAAAGGCTGCTCGGGACACTCCTAGGCTTGCTCATTTGACCTTTCGACAAAGAGAAACTCGACAAAAACAAACAACTCCCCTTGACACAAGGGCGCAATCTAATTTGGTGCAGAGAGGCTGAAACAAGACTTTCCATTTCAGAGTCTTTCGGGGGAACTGATTCCAGCTCAGCACACCCACATCAGGACTGGCACAAAAAAATCAATGGCAAAGGGTTTAACAGGCTAACCATAATTGGGCTCATAGTCTAGACCCACTGTGGTCTTTGGAAGTTTTGTAAATACCAACAGAGAATAACAATCTGGGCGAAAATTGCTCGTGTCTTTCTAGATGTGGCTCATTGATTTTTTTTCCTCCCCCTGCTTTATTATTTATTTATCCACTCTTTGTGCATGCTTCAGAGAGCCCGGCGAGATGAAGGCAACAGAGAAGCGTCAGATAAAAAATATAATTTTGTGCACAGTGCCAGAATATTATCAAATTATCTATTACAGCCAGTTTTTTACATTTAAACACATTTAGAGCAATGAAACAGCCAGTGCTGCAGCAGATACCTGCATACACAGACAGGTGAAGAATTAAAGTAAGGATAGAAAATGTGTCTGTGAGGTGTTGGACCACCATGTGCTGCCAGAACTGTTTCGTTGCTCCATGGCAATGGTTCTACGAGTCTCCGGGTCTCTGCAGGAGGGATGGAAGACCATTCTTCCAAAAGATATTGCTTCATTTGTTTATAGTGGTGGAGAGTCTAACCACTGGATCCCACCGATCATGGCTCTGTGATGTTGTAGTTGCGAAGCTTCATATCCCATCAGGAATGTTCAGAAGCGGATTGTTTATCACACCACACTTTGTTAACTTGCTGAGATCTTTCCTTGATTGATGCGTCTATCACGAGTAAGCTACGTTTCCTTTTCGTCTGTTTGTACGATTGGGAATCTTTATTTAGAAAACCCATGCCTGGTGAGTCTGTGCTCATCCAAAATCTCCCTTGTTCAATTGTAATTGTGGACGGACTGTTCTTTGCAATGGGATCACAACCTGCATTGACAATGACCCAAGGAAGAGTCGCTCTTCTTCATTTCATTTACCGATGCCTTTCCCACAGATCTGAACGCAGATGTTACGTTAGTAAGTTTCCATCAGCCAGTTGAGTAGTCTTTGACTGGAGCTTTCGCCATCTGTGCCCCGACAATAAACCCCCTTTCAAAGTCACTTAGACTTTCCTCTTGCCATCTCGATACAAAATCAGAATCAACTGCGCCCGTTGAGCATTCTGCCACGCAGCACGATTGGATGCTAATTGCTTAATTGTACCATGCAGTGCACCTGTGCGGAAGCATCTGTATTCGTTATGTTGCTCCGCTCGTTTATTCAGATTTTCCTTTAATTTGTCACCCGTCTGTATAACACAGTACTTCGGTGACCATCATTATATATGAAATATAGCAAGAGTGGGGAAAATAATTAAAAGCCAGGATTTGTTTCAACACACTTAACAGTCTGAGCGTGGAGTATAAAGTCTGACAGGCGCACCAAGGAGACGCAAAGCAGAACAGAGGAGACTTTAAATATTGGACTGTATAAATATGTCTGAATGTGTGAGAGGAGGCCGACGAGTTCACTTAGTCTTTTGGATGCTGAAGTCCTTTACTGAGGGGATTTTAGTAATCAAGGGACACCTCACCTAACAGACTTTTTCAAACGACCAGAAGGACGAATTGGATTAAAATGACCTCAGGCTGGAAAAATAGCAGAATCTGAGGGTGAATCATGAGCTGAAGAAAAGCAGGTCATGGTCTCTAGAAATCAGGTGACTCTAACATGGCTGTTATATAAACACATATATATCAAAGGGAAAAGAGAGAGCTGAGATTCATTTTAGAACTTTTAGAACTTCGCCGGCCCGATTCCAACCCTACTTTTACACTTTCAGGTTAAATTGGAATGCCGACCGCGAGCCAAGACCAACAAGTCCTCCAAATGAAACGTCAAAATACATTGTTTGTTTTTGTCCTGCATCATGCATACAGTTAGAACAAATATCTGAGGGGGGCATGAGGCTTAAAGCAGGAGGGGAACAAATTACTGGCAAGCAGTATTTGTAGGCTCCCCAGAAGAGAAATGCAAACAACAAAAATAGTGCAGTCTTGTTGTTTTCTTAATAATCTGACTTAAAACAAAAAGGATTTGGGCGTACATAAAATGCAAGGACACACATGTTTTACAGTCACTGAAATGACTGTACTCCTCTTCTAGTACAAGGCAGCAAAAAACAAACATCTCTTCTTAACTCTTTAGGTCCATCTTCTCCTAAATGAGCCAGGAGGTGCTCAACAGCGCCATCAGCCTGGCAGCATGCAGCATTAAGAGGAAAGCTGATGGCCAGAGACACTGACACTGCTTCAGTTTTTCATTTGTCTGTCTCCTGTTTGGCCACACTAACTCTCATGTCATTCCAGACTCTCCTGCTCTGCATTGCCTGCTGACTTCATTCACTTGGCCTGCCACACCTCCACACTCTCCTGCTCCTCATCAGCTAATCAGCCCTTCAGTGTATATACAGTATACACCGGTCAGATTGTCTAGCTACCCAGCAACTCATTCTGATTCTGATCCTGCCTTTTTGGACTTCCCTTTTGCCTGCTCCTACTGGATTTGTTTGCTTGACCTCTGTTCGTTATTAAACTCTGTTCCTCCACTTGAACTGTTTTCTGTGTCCTGCCGTTTTGTGACTCCTGACACTGACAGTGACTCAAACAGTTCATCATCAACCAATTTCTGTTCAGGTGGTCAACCACTTTCTCAAATGTGTGTTAGTGAAGGCCCCCTGTTGTCCCCTCATGGAGCAGACTCTGATGCAAACTGAGCTGACGCCACTATTCCTTCCAAAACGGTTACAAATTAAAAGTAAAACCATTTTCTGATCTCTGCATTTAAAGTTTGGTTTAGGCACAAAATCTTTGTTTGGGTTAAAATTACTTTTACATTAAGGTTACTTGGTCAAGGTTTGGTCATCCCCGATCTTATCCCTTTATAGACTTCTTGGCTTGGCTTGGCTTGACTTGATGGATGGATGGATGGATGGATGGATGGATGGATGGATGGATGGATGGATGGATGGATGGATGGATGGATGGATGGATGGATGGATGGATTTTATTTATCCCAAGCTGGAAATTACAGTGCAGCAGCAGCATTACACACAGTGGCAATAGACAACATAAGAATAAAAATATAAAGAGCAAACTAGACATAATAAATAAGTAAATAAAATATATTGTACAGAGGTGTATACAGCAAATATGAATTTAATCTAATTGTTTGCTAATTGGTTGTTTGTTTTAGGTGTTGACTCTTGAACAAGCCGATGTGTATCTGTTTCTTTATTTCTTTGCATTTATAATAAAACTCAATATCCTGCATGTTTTAATGTTGCAGGTTATTTTCTGCCCAGGATAATTTCACTGTTATTGTGTAGTGTGAAAGTGTCATATACAGAACAGCAGGTGAATGATTAATAAGCAATGCATACCACATGTGAATATATACCACACTAAAAATACAATAAATTATGTATATGCAAATCAGTAAATGCTGAATTTGTTTCTTTACACATTTTATTTACCTATCACATTTTTTTTTATTCCCTCACAAAGTCCCTGTTATTATTACCAGATGGTGCGCAGAGTTTTTATTGGCTGGCACATAGACACTGATACAGTGCTTTACCGTCCGTCAGTAATTACTGTCACCACAATTTCCTGGTTGCTTAATTAAATATTTATGAACACGCTCTTCCTACTTTTGTCTGGAATCACTATAACAAACATGAATTTATAATTAATTGCCTCACAGCGGCTCAGGAGACAGCTTGAGTGATCACACAATAATTTGCTGCTGCAATTACAAACCATTGTTCACCTAATACGAAGTGTACGGAAAATAAACTTTTTGCGAGATCCCACTCATCCGCCACATGGACCACAGAGTTAAGTTATACACAGAAAAATTGACCAGCAGTTCATCAATAGATTTACATTGCGCTTCACACACACACACACACACACACACACACTGCAAACAAACGAGGCTGATGAATGAATCATCAATAATCATTTTGTGCAGTAATTACCCAGCCATTTACGATGCTTCAACAACATTAACGGTAAAATAGACTGGGAGGTGCGTGTGTGTGTGTGTGTGTGTGTGTGTGTGTCTCATATTTGATCAATGCTCATATTGACAAATTACTGGAAAACAAAAGCTACATTTTAATCCAACAGTGTGCCGAGCCTCATGTCTCCTGTCAGCAAATGGAGCCTATTGGCTGTTAATCTGTATTAGAGACAAAACCCAGGAGGAGAGTGTGTTGCATTGGCCTGAACATGTGCATTGTTTCAGAGACATTAAACGACGACCTGCCATGTAATTACTGCAAGACTCCCCCTGTAGAAGGTTGACTGACATGAGGCTTATTTTGGCATTAAGGCTCCGCAACTCATCGCTCCTTGTAAAGCACACCAGGCAGCAAATGAGAGTGCAGGGAGTGATCAATGCAAATCACCCCTGAGGTTGTAGTCTGCAGATGGGTGTTGTGGTGGTGGTGGTGGTGGTGTTGGTGGTAGTGGGAGCAGAGGAAAATGCATGCGAGGCAGCAGCTCAGCAGCTGCAGCAGGGCGAACAGGTAAGCATACGCTGGCTTATTAGAAAGGAGCTGGAAAAATATGTTCAGACGGTGATGTAAGACTGTTCAAAATCTATCATAGCTTCACCGTGACTGCATTTAGGAAGCTCTGTCCAAACCTAGGTTGGAAAGTGAAGTTGATCACACCTGCAGTTAGGTTAAAAAACACTGTAAACATTCATATTTTGCACATTAATAACAAGTTCCATCTCCACCAATTGGACAAAGTCTGCTCCAGTGATTGAGTTTAAGCCGTTGAAACTATTTAAAGTTTTTGCAACCTGTTCCTCTGTTGTGGATGTGAATGCAGATGATTGAGGCAGACAAGCTGCAGTTCAGTGAGTTTAATAAGAAGAAATGGGTTACGAAGGCTTACGGGAAGGTGAAGCAGGCAAGGGTCAAAACCAGAGAGCAGCCCGACACAAACAAACAAATCCAGCAAGGAGCAGGCACGAATCCAAAGTCAAACAAACAGGCAAAAAGGTCGAAATGCAGGTATGGCAGGCGAAAACAGAAAAAAGCCAGACTAGAAGCACACGTAACATAACAATCTGGCAAGGAACAAGGGAAGTGGACTGGAACTAACAGTATGATGTGTGGCTTAAGGGAAGACCGAGTGGAAGACCTCAGGCCGACAGCCTGGAGGCAGGGCAGGCAGGCGTAACAAATCTGGCAGGTGACCACATTATAGGAGAGAAGGGAAGGTCTGGACAAGCTTTGGTAAAGGATGCAGAGGAGAACTGGTAGACAGCAAGAGGACGGCAGGTCTGAGGAGCTGAAGGACATGGCCTGGGAGAAGATGTGGAAGACTGAGGATGAAGAAGGTGCTGACGAGATTGTGGCACAACAAAACATCCATTCTGACTTCCAACCTCAGATATTTTTTTATATTTTATGCTGCTCAAAGAAATTATTTCTTCTGCAATGACAACAAGTAAAGCCATAAATCTTAGGCCAGTGTTAAGTTACAGTTCTGGACTGCAGTGGAGACATGGTGCACACACGTAGGCTCATTCTAAGGTAACAAGACAATGATTCAATATTTTCAGGTGATTATACACTTGAAGCATGCTTTTATGTATTTTTTAAAATTTATTTCTGCCATATTCTGACAACAGGGGAACTCGAAATAGAGGACTCGAATGCAGAGCACGGGAAAAAGCAGATGTCTTTATTTCCTTTAAGCCGGGGAAACAAAAAGCGCCTCACGATGAGGGATGATCAAAATGACACAAACTAAACTAGAACTACGAAAAGGCAAAGGCCAACAAAAAGAAAAAAATCACTTTTTCGAGGACCTAGAAGACAAAACAAAAACTTGACTACAAGATAACTACTGACTAGACTATGAGGAGTATAAACACATGGAGGGAACAGGTGGACACAATCAGGAATCAGGGGAGACAAGCCGACTGATGACACATGAGGAAGAGCAAGTGACCTGAAACGAGAGGAGAGTTAATCTCCAAAATAAAACAGGAAGTCACAAAACAAACATGGAGACAGAACAAAAACTCAACTTGACATACCGGTGTGACATTCTGTAAATAGATCCCTTAAATCTTTTTAATACACACACTTTACATGATTTGTTTATCCAGATTCACACCAGATATATATTCTTTGTGTCTGATTTATTGTTATAGTCCTCGCAATTTGAAAACATCCAAATCCAAGATCCGCACAGGTGTTATTCTGTTGAATAACACCTGTGCACACCATGTGAGCTCATCAACCTTCAATCAGAACAATATAAAGAAGTAATAAAGGTAAAAGATGATCCACTTTAACAGCGGAGGGAAAAGTGTAAAGCCGCACAGTCGAAGATGTCTGATCGGGTTAAATATGTGGAAACACGCCGGCGTGGGTGAGAAATAAAAAGTCTTATGCAAATCTGGGATGTCCCCTCTGTACTCACTGCTGTACGTAGAGTCCTCACAGTTTTTTTCTGACCTTTTCAACACTGACTCAAAGTCAGTTTTCCATGTTTCGGTTCTGTGCATGTGTCTCATTAATTCAAGGAGGAAGGTTTGGGTTTTATTATCAGTTTTGTCCTTCTCCTCAGATTTGTGGGTAGAACCAAATGTCTGAAGACATCACCAACCCCTTTTCAAAAGTGGCACACCTGATAGATCCCAGCAGCTGCTCCTATTTTCACCTGTACATTATAATTTCCACTTGCGGGACCTCCTGCTGAGGATGGATAACTTTATTGAGCACAATGAGCCTGCTGACTGCAATATGCTAAATCATGCGGTGACCTAACCACGCATGTTAATGCCTTCCTTTTTGTGTTTTCTCAGATTTCCATTTAGCACGAGCAGACACTTCAACGCCGTCCGTGTAGAATACCAGTGTTAGTCGAACCATGCTGAGCGCAGAGGTTTCTCCACTGCTGTGAGCCACCAGTGAAGTATGAAATAAAACGTCAGCTCCTCAGAGTGAACGACTTGTTCTGAATGCTCAGATTATCACGTCCCTGTCTCGACTGAAATGCAATTTGTTTTCTGTCTCGTAAAAAGTTTGAAAAAAAAAAAAAAGAAGAGAAGAAATAGAAAAAGGAGCAAGAACGGCGAACGGGGCGAAGCTGGCGGCTTATTAGAATGCAAATGTGCCTGCGGGGCTGAGATTTAGCTCGGCGTTATCAGTAGCCATCGCGGGGGGAGGAATAGTCACCGCTGTGACTCATTCAGAGAAACATGACATTTAGGAGATAATCAGTCTGTCTTTTTTTTTTTTTGCAGTTGTTGTTCAACTTCCCAGTGCTGCTGTGGACCCTCTGTATCTGAGCTGCAGAGGCCTCGTCCTGTCCTCTGGCAGGGATTTGCTGATAGGAGGGGAGTAATACGAGCATGTGATAGAAATCCATATCAAAGTGGTTTCAATTTCAAATGTACAGAGCGTGGATCCTGTCATGGAGGAAGTGTATTGTCATTTTGCCTCATAAGAATCAGCTAATGTGGAAAACACACACGCAAGCACGAAGCGAAGACGTGAGGAGGAGCCGGGCGGAGGTCATGTGGCCGGCGCTCAGCTCGTGTGCTCATGGGAGGGTTTTTTATTTTTTTGTGTGTGTGCAGTAGATGGTGTGTTAAATTTAGTTTATCACTGTGTCAAATACATTTCCAAGATGATTTTCTAGCCCAGCTGTAAAGTATGACTCCCATCACAGAACGAGAGAGAGAGAGAGCGAGAGCGAGCTCCATACACCCCCTCACTCTGTGAACATTATATCCAGACAGTTTGTGCTGCATAATTTAACTCCATCTGTGAAGAAACGCCGAGGCTCGAGGAGGAGAACGGCGTGAAGAATCTGGTCGCCTGTGTTCTTGGTGCCACTTTTCATACTGAATCCGGGGTAGTGAAATAACATTATCTATCACAGACAGGCTTTTAAAGGTAAAGAAAGGTCTGGGGGACGGTGTTGAAAATCTTGTTTGATCTTCAAATCCAGTCTTTATTTTCTCTTCTTTTTCTGAAGAGAAATCATGAGCCGTCTTTCACGTTTTAAGTGGCGGTGACAATGATATTTCACTCGCTTATTTTACTTCTAAAAAAAGGAGAGGACTGGGTAGCAGAAAGCAATAATTTCTTGCCAAAGAAAGGCAGAGAATGGATCTGAATGTTAAATGCTGAATCCGGTACCTGCACTGAAAGATATCGCCGAGCACAAAGCGAGTACGGAATACAGCCAGAATTGAGACTCAGTGTGGGCTTATTTAATACTGCACAGTGTGTATTGATACTTCTGGCTCAGTTTCTGGACTTTCAAATCAAATTTAAGAACGTTTATTGAAACAAATGTTGGGTGTACAACGACCCACAGCTGGCAACACATTTTTCCACGACGGCTGCAAACTTTTGCCGGACACAAAAAAAACAAAAGTTGGCACAGAATCGACACTCATCAGGAGAATTCATCTTGCTCCAAGCCAACAAGTGTTTTGTCGCTTGTCAACAAAACCTTTTTTTTAAAATGATGTACTCACTGAGCACCAATGGACTTCTTCTAGAAAGGCCTTGGAAACTCACTTTGGGAACTGGAGACCCCGGTCAAAGAATCAAATCGACAACCTTCCAGGACTGGCTGGTAAACTCAGAGGCAATGCTTGAATTTATTCTTTCCTAACAATAAATAAAGATTTAATAATTACCCCTTTTTTGATCATTATCTTCTTTCTCATCCACCTGCGGCTGAATGAACTGGAAAAGAAAAAACAAATATAACAGAAGAATAACTCAAATTTAACCATTCGTGGCTGATTCTGATGGTCTGAGCCAAAGTTCCTCTTGTATGTCACTGGTAAACGACAGAAACAGAGCGAGCTCGGGTGCAGAGCACTAATAGCTACACTAATTAAAGTGGGCTCAGTCCTCCTCACCTCCAGTTAGACGTGCGTATAAAGGCCGGGGTTGTCGCTGAGGTTGAAGCCCAGTTAATGAGGTTTGCTGGGGCAGCGTGATGTTGTCTCTCCTGGTTTTTGCACGCCGCCTCCTTCCCGTGACCTCGGCTCATTAATGCGCATGAGAAGAGGTGACAGCGGCGCCATGACCCCTGCGGTCCCATTCATTACCTTGCATCCTGCGCCCTGACTCCCCCGCGAACATGCTACTTTCACAGATTCAAGGTGGCGATTAGAGGAGAGGAGGAGTGATTAAAAAAAAGAGGGGAGAAGGATGCATGTGGGGAGGAGTCACAGTTTAGCGAAGGGTCTAATTAACAGACGCCCCTTAATTTGTGATCCTGTAACTTTGAGGACTAACACTGAACATCAGCTGTAGAGGCGTAACAAAGTATCTTTGAGCAGAGCACAACAGGCAACAAGAAAAAAAAGAAACGAACTTGAGGTTTTGAGCTGTCCTGCATGAAAATGTAATTACAGCAGCCTCTTCATACAAAGCAGCACGGTGAGGTGAAAGTCCAGTACATCGTCTCTCAGCAGCGCTAAATTAGCTTTTGGAAGTGTCATGTCGGAGCTGTTGGACTCGTCCTCAGCAGGAATCCTTCCCTCCTTCCTCTCAACCTGTCAGCTCCCATATCGCTGCTGCTGTGTCAGACGAGGCCCCTCGCCCTGCACCGGGGGCCCCGCTCCACTCTCCCCGTGGCAGCTTGTCACCTGCAAACACCCCGTCCCATCACTTCCTCTCTCTGTCTCTTTATTTCCCATTTCCCTCAGCGCGTTTTTTAAACCTGACCTACACGAGCTCGCCGTGACACGGATCTCTCTCTTCTTGTCTGTTTCATTTGATCTCGTCTGTTTCCTCGTACACATCGCGGCGTCATTCTCACTCCTGCAGATCACAGAGCGGGACGCCACCAGTACAGCTGAAAGCTCTGCCAGTTCACCCGGCTCATGCTTCTGCTGCAGAATCGGGACAGATCGGGAAGGTGCACGACCAAGGAGGATCTGGCAACTTTCTTAGGAGCCAAGATAAAATGTTGTGGATAGTTCTGATTTATTACAACTTTAATTTTAAAAGTTAAATGTACAGACACAGCTGAAAACAAGACAACACGAGTTGTACACATCGAGCTATTCCTTTTTTAATCTGTTGCTACGAATTCAAAGATTCAAACATCCCTTGATCGCATCCCACCTTGGACTTTCTTACCTTGTCACCTTGATTTTAAAGCTCAGTTATTACGTTGGTTCAATCTTGTTGCCTCCCAGTATCTCTCAAACCTTCTAGATCAAATTATTATGCTCTCCAAGTACCACAACTAATACAGTTGTATGTGCCAAGCCTGTGATTAACTGGCGACTTCAGCCAACGTCAGCTGGAACTGTTTATTAGTGCGTTTCTGTTTCTGGGAGTGCAGTCTCACTCTTTGTAAGGGCACGTCAGGCCGATCCAAAGTTGGGCGGTTAGCAGAGTGACTTCATCTCTGCTTCATCTTTGCACTTGGTTTGAACCGAGGCATCTGAACGGAGCCTCTGCTGTGCAGTCGGTGGCAAGACTTTGACTTTTCTCTCTCTTCATTTTCCCCTTTCTAGTCTCCCTCCTGTTTTTTTTTCTGCCCTGTTTCTCTCTTGTTTGTCACTCCTATAAACACCTCTTGATCACTGCCGATGGAGAAGGCAGCGTACAAAGAGCACAGGCAGCAGGAGCAGCGGGGAGTGCTAAACAAGACTTCTTCTGCAGGTCTCTCTATAATGGTGAAGGCAGTGTGCTCAGAGAAGCTGTAGAAAAAGAAGTCGTGCAGGATAGTAGCTCACTTTCTCTTTCTCTAATGGGTTGGTGCAGGGTCCGGTTCCTCCCATGCCACCGGAATGATCACGCTCATTATCTTATTTAGCTCCCGGGTCAACGAGAACAACACAATCCTTGCTTTTTGCCATCATCGCGTTAACAAAGGCAGTTTTTCCGGCACCTCTCTTTCCTTTTTTATTCCTCTCTGGGGATTCGATGCCATCTGGTAATGTCGATGACGGTGAGATGGGGAGGGGGGGCTGAGGGGTATCAAAGCGGCCTGTCCTGCAGTTGATCAAGGGAGAAATCCTGCAGGTGGCTGGCTGCCTGTCTCAGGAGAAACATGTCCAGAGGCAAAGGATCCACACAGGAGGGGAGAGACTATCATCGTTTCTGGGTGGAGTCTTGTACAATATGTGGATTTCTGACTCTGTGTGAGTAATGTTATTATTAATGTATTGAGAGAGAGAGAGAAGAAGGAGAGAGCCACTTTTGTATTGGGCTTTAGATGTGGGGATATTTCCCCTGTGTAGACTTTCATATCCATTACCTGAAGTGCCTGGCAGTCAGTGCCACAAATGGAGATCCCAGTCGCTCTTTATCATAACTCTGACATTCAATATTAAAAATACATTCAAGCATGATTGAATGTTTGATGGTGTTATTCTGTGACTTATCTAAGTGTCTGGCGGCTGCATATCATTTGGGGAGTGGTGAACATAAAACGTTCCCCCTGCCAGCAGCTGCTACTCCAGAGGATTTTGTTCTTTTTCTCACATTTACTGCCGTACTCCTGCAAACAAGTCGATTTGAAAAGGCGTGAGGCGCGAGTCTGACCCGCACATCTTGTCTGCATTATCTCTGCATCTAACTGTCTAATCACGGACTCCAGGGGGGGAACAAGTCATGAATGCTGACCCTGCACCCCACCATATCAAACAAGAAAAAAACTGCACGTAGAACCTCAAGAAATAAAGTGCTGATGGCTGCTGACAAAGAACCAGATAAGAAGCATCACTCATCCAGCACTTTAGTCCAAATTGTGATCCAGAGTATAAATTAACCATGCTGGAAAATGGCCGCAGCCTTTTATAGAAAGTCCACCGCCAGCGAGAAGTTTTTCTGAAGGGACAGGCAGAAATCTCTCTGGGGATTTCGCTCCGCTTCCAGTGTCCAGATCAAATGAAAAATGAATTATTCCTCAGAAGGAAGAATATGACGCATGACTAAAGGGGATGAGGAAGCTGGTGGTTGGGAGGTACTGTAATGTAAACTGTAACTACTGGAGGATGGAAATAGACATGTACTGTATGATTGATTATATATATATATATATATATATGTCTATAATATATATATATATAATATATTATTATATATATATATATATAGTGCATTATGATGGCTAGATTACTGTACATGCAGACGTGCACAAAAAATAATATATAATAATAGTAGTAATAATAATAATAATAATAATAATAATACTAATAATAATAGTAATAATCTCTTCAGTCGACTTGCATAACAATAAGTGGACTTTGAGTCATAGGATTATTTAGTCCAAGTGATATTTCAAAGGTCAAGAATGAAGAAGAAATAAAGTGTATTGATCTTGCACATAAGATATTATGAAAGGTAATATCTGACCAGAGCACAAGATATGCATTAATCAATAAAACATGCAGATATTTAGATCATACCCTGCATTTAAATGTGAGCTGTGCAGAAAAGGATCATTTTGCATGTAAGCAGAATGCCTCAGCATTTACATCAACAGACTCAAGTGCATGTTGTAATGGTGCTAAAGACACTACACCCTACTTAAATACTCAAGAGAGATGCATGCTCTGATATGATAATGTTGCATCAATATTTAAAACCGTTAATGGATTATTTCATGGGATTTATCCGAGGAAGTTGCTGGATAACAAGCAGGGGGCTTTTACTGCAAAGGTCTCTTGATCTCTTGAGTCTCTGTGTCCTTTTGATGTTACTCAGTCGCAGCTTCAATCTGCAGCCAATATGTGGTATAGTTTAAAAAAAATGTAAAAAGTAAAGATGTGGTTTGGGATGCAAAATGGCACACAAGGCAAAACTGTCTGAAGAGAAAATTACCTGTTTGAGTTCAGGCTTCACGTAGAGCCTGAACCGTGAAAAACTGTCAGAGCTCCGAGGGCTATAAACTAACAAACAAACCCTCCACTCAACCCTTTGAATTATCAATTCAAAAGAGAGTATAATATCATGTTTCAGTATGAATACCTTAGCCACACATGAGTGCATCATTCCTGACTCTGGAGTGGCTGTCTCCCTGACTAGAGATGTATTTTCCATGTACGACTCCAGGTACGATGCCATTATAATGACCATACTCAAATGTAGCTGATGTTGTTGCCTCTTCGTCTGGCGGCAGCTGGAATAATGAGGTGCTGATGAGTCACACCGTGACAGCAGTGCAACTCAATTACCCAGCAACAACAAACACAGACGTGAAGAAGTGCAGGTTGATGATCCCAAGGAGAAATAAACGTCTTGTTCGCCTGTCTAGTAGCTTCAAGCTCTGTTTGAACGCCCTTTCCTCATCAACTCCGCTGGTTTTCAACTGTAGTGGCGCAGAGCTGCCTGCTTCAATCATTTTATATTAATGCAAATTTGTAGGGTTAAATGACTCTCGTGTGTCAGGCTTTCACCTTCCTGTCTCAACACGAGAACAAAGAGAGCGCGTTTAGCAATGCCTACCTTTCGATACAAAGATGTCAGCATCATCTGTTGAATCCGGCATCCAATCATCCACGCAACAAACAAAACACAATACAAGACTATTCGTTTGTGCACAAATACAGATCTTCTTTAAAAAGCGTTGCATTGCATGGTCCTCCTCATCAAAACCTCATTAAATGATGCAACTATTGTTGGTTACCAGAGGAACGCTTAAGTGGCCTTCACTGTCTGGTCTAATCTTGTTTAAAAGTTTCTCTTGTGTTCCAGGTCAAAGCTGAAAGTTCGAATGTGTCAATAAAGATAACACAATGGATATGCATTCTGCAAAGATCATTAAAAACCTATGGTTGCTACATGAACAGCCCTGTTTTACTTACTGTTAAACTAACGAACGGTCCAAATGTCTCCTGCTCCTGTGTGTCACTGTCTGCTAATTTAAAAGGACAAAATATACAACACGAATTAATAATCTTGTTCTGTAGCTGAATTTTCAACGTTTAGATATTTAAGAATGAAATATGACCTGACAGATCATGTGGCCAAAAGTATGTGTGTGTAAGAGTACACCCAAACCATAGGAATTGATCTGCTGCTATTACAGCCCCACGCTTCTCTCAGATAGCTGCTGGGATTAGCTCCAATTCACCCACAGGAGTGAGATTGGCCACTGTTGGGCCTGGCTCACATCCTAAGGGTGTTGATTAGAGTTGAGATCAGGGATCTTTGCAGGACAGTCAAGTAGTTCCAAATCTTAGAACCATCGGGTATCGACCAGCACAGATATCTGAATAACTGATAACCAGGCTCAGACTTCCCTTTCCATCCGTCACTATTTATAGTCTGATTAGCAACTTGAGATACAGCAATGGAGTTGGAGTTGAGAGACGGTGTCTGCAACTGGAACTGTTGCCAGTTTGCAAAGCATAAAATAACACAGAGCTGAATGGTTGTCAGAGTATAGCTGAAGGGTTCTGGTGTTGCATTACGGCCAATGTGTTCCCAATGGACTGCTTACCAACAACATGATTGGTCAATACGACGACAAATGGACAAAAAACAGGAACCAGAATGCTTCTTATACCTTGCATACATATTCTATATTCATATGCAAATAATCTTTCTAAAGAAGTAAGTCCTGCTACACAAAATTGGGAAAACCATATCAGTACGGACCACTCACTTGTGCATTAAACAAGAAAGTGCTTTTTCCATTTTCTCTTCACTACTGTGAAGTCTGTAACTCTCACCCAACATGACAAAACTTTGTCGGAATACTAATCTTAACCCCACATCTACATCTTCAAAAACATCTGTTAAAACATCCTCCAGCTGAAAGAATAATACAGCAACGCAATTATTGCAAAACAAGTCCATACACAAACACTCCCACTCCCATTGAAGAGTGTCTCATATGCACAGAAAGGATGGTGGGTGTTGATTAATACAGGGCATCAAATTCAAGTTGGCAGCCCCAGAAAAATAAACAGTCCGCACTTTAATTAACTCTGCAGAAGAAAGTAGAGTATGACTAAGTCAATATTTATCATGTCTGGTGATAGAGGCCCACGCTGGCTTCGCTCACCAGGCCCAGCACTAATTACCTGGAGGCCAACAGGAGAAATGATGAGATGTGCAGTGGATTGTTTCTTAAATTTCCCCCAACTGCCAGGGGTAACACAAAGCAATCACACCGGGGAAAACACAAACACACACACACCTTTTTCTGAAATATGGACAGATGAGGAGAGGCGTGATTAAAGAGAGAAAACAGTTGTAACAAAGAGAGGCGGTGTGGTCACACAGGACATCTTCCACCTGATGAGACTGGCTTTGCTACTTTGATTGGGAGCAACACCTCTAATTGTGAAAAAAAATCCCAAGGGTTGTTCCTGCTTTACTCGCTGCTGCATGCACCGAGGATAGAGTATGATAAAGAGTTGCATTGCACACAAAAGCGATTACGGCGAAAACCTACAGGTGAGTACGAGACGAGAAACCTTTAAAGGATGCAAATATTTGCAATGCTTTGAGCTCAGGGTCACAGTTGGCCTGCTGCGAGGGCAATAAACCAAAAAATTCTCTTTTCATAGTGTGAAGACTCTTATCCTCTACTGGGAAAAGAAATACATCTTTGAGGGAACAATTTTAATTAACTCCCCATTTAGACGTTTTGTGTCTGATATCTTTTGCTTCCCTTGCCCTTCTCAACATTTTTCTCTTCTTTCTCGCTCTCTGATATAAAATGGTTCGAGGCACAACTTGCTTTGGTGTAATTGTCTCCGAAATGGTGCTATGAAGGTCGAAGCTGAGTAAGGGTCATTTGAATAATTTGATTACGGCACGTTTTTTTTGTTGTTTTTTTTTAAACCTGCAAAGCTCTTAATCCCGCGGCGGCCTGGGAATGTTAATGAGTCACCTGCCTTGTTGTGCTCGCCGATAAGAGAGGGAGGAAACATTTAGATTTTCATTTTGTTTGTGTGGGCTGGAAACCACCTCCAACACAGCTGACAGACAACCGCACACACTTTACGCACACACGACTCTAAAGCGATGCTCAGCTCTTTGGGGTATTATTTCCAACCAAATCGTAATAGCCCCCAGCTGTTTCACATATGTAAAGCGATAACTCATAAGCAATTAATGAGACAATGTGACCTCAGCAGATAGAACGGGGCTTCACTCGCATCAGTTATCTGTTTCCTACGCTGCTCAAAGAGCCAAATTGGAGCTTGTATCACACACTGGGGTAACCGATTTATACTCTCGAACATATCAGGGCTTCAAATGCAGGAACTACCTACAAAAAGGGCAAATTTTGCTTTTCAGTGGGGGAAATTGCCTTTTTGGTGAAGGCAGTAAGTGCAATCTTTCGAGATGTAAAATTGGAGCAAGACCATTTTTAAGGAGAAGATAGGCCTTTTGAACATTGCAGTGGAAATGAGTTAGCCAATCTGAGACTATGAGCACTGCTCGTTGGAGTGAAGCCTTTTTTTTCTTCTTCTTCTCCCATGCTCGCTCACGGTAATGGAAGAATTTCAGTCTTTTCTTGCAAGAGGCTTCATCCTAAATGAAATACTATACTGTAAATCCCCCAGAAGGAGGAGTCTCTGTGTGAAAATTCCCCCTAAACTCATCAACCACTGTGCAGTGATCAATAACCAAAGGTACAGCTCCGCTCACAGAACAGATGGACAGCGCGCACTCCTTTTGAAAGTCATAATTTCATACTTTTAGTAGGCAGCAGGATTTCACACTTTGTTAATTTGTATTCATTGTGAAGCCGAGAAACAGACCAGCATAGGAATTTCTTACTGAAATATTCATCAGAAACCCGCAGGGCTTGTAGCATTGAGAAGCCGGCATAACAGGGAAAGCAAATATCATCCACACTAAATTCATTCAGGGTAAACATTTTGCCCTTCCAAACAAGTCACAATTACAGCGACTTAAGAGCTGCTTTCTCCGGGTGTCAATTATCCGCCAGCAAAGAGAAAAAGAGAAACCGAAAGAAATCTTTTCTCTCGTTTCAATTAGAAATCACTTTTTATGACAGACTGGCGTGATGAAATGCATGCTAATGCCTGCTGCTAATGCAAATGCATACTAATAGTCTCTGCACACTTTTTTTTTTTTTTTTTTTACAGATTCAAGATTACTTAATTTTCATCCGAGCAAACTTGCAAAGAAAATACAGAGTATGCTCGAGATAAAGCGACAATTATTCCCCCAGTGGTACCACAGACACAGAAAAATGGCCTAAGTGTGGGTGCATAAAATTAATTGCATTAGTTTTTGTTGGAGTACCATTACAAAACATATATGCAGTCAATCACAGAACCTTTTTAGCATTCACTAACCCCATGGGCACATTATAGACGGGCATAGCAGGGGCAGTTAGTGCTCATCATCTGCCCTCGTGCAGACCTGTGCAGGTCTTTGCTGTTCTTTGTTTCCATAAGCAAGTCTTCATTGATATACTTCCAGAGCTTGCATGAGCAATGCAGCTTTTAGTGTGTTTATCAGTGTCTTTGGTGTTGTGACACCTCAGGGTTTAAAGCTGCCTTGGTCCAAAGGAAGCTGGGACCCTCCATCGCTGTAGGACAGACATTTTCCAAGTAGCCTCACTGGTTACTGTGTGCAGTAAAATGGATGAGTGCTGAATGCATATATGAATATAGATGTGTTTACTCTGTATATTCTGTGTGTGACAGCGTAAACGAATGCTACATCCCTGCTTGCAATTGAAAGAGTCGCAGTTCCGATGTGCGGTGTCACCTGCGGCACAGATCTGATGTACAAGAAAAGCATAAAGATGCGTGGAGACACATTTGTTTGCAGTTCTGATCCGCACGTGCGGTGCCAAATTGGATCCTGAGGCATTCAGATCTGCCAGCGTCTCCATGACAGTACATAAATCTTACATAATTAACCTGAGAAAAATGTCATGATTTTTTGCACCCTTGGCAGCTCGGCTGTTAGTGTTAGCATGGACACCCAGAAGACAAACAATGGAAGGAAACCAAAAAAGCTGGAAATAATTGGTATTTGGGGAGATGCCTCGGTTCAGTCTGAACTCAAAAGCACAGACATTACTTTTCCATTTTCAGACAGGATGTGCATACTTAAACACATGCCATTTTTAACTCTGCATACCCATGTATTTTCGTGATTGCTATTCCTAGAATCGACAAATGAAAATAACAAGACGTGAGCAGGGAATCAGACCTTTTTAAAATGTTAATATTCCCCCAATTAAACAGTCGTGAACAACCGCTAACTTCTTGGCTGAACGCAGCGACACACTTACAAGCTTTTGTTTCTGTTAAACCGCCTTCAGTCTCTGCAAGATTCTGTGACATAAAGAGTGATAAACATCTTGCTTAAGGGACTTCTTATGCAGCATAATGACATGCTTATAATGAATGCTTAGCTGTAATCAATGACCAGCCCTAATGTGTGGGTGGCAGAGCCCTGCGGGTCCTGCAGTGTTGAAAAATGATCCCAGCCATGACAGTACATCTCCATTTGGAATCTCATTTGTTGACTCATCTAATAATGGGATAACCTGAGTTGTGGTCACATTGAGAAAAGCTCGTCCTCCATCAATGCATAATTTGTTCAGGGGAATTTAGCTCAGTATTGTGCTCTGTAGATTGCCCAGCAGGTTGCTGGCAATGTGTGTGGAATAAGTGTGAAACAGCACAGCTGCCCGACATTAGCTCTGGCTGGCAAGCTCTCCTGCAGTCATGCTGTGAAACCTCATCTGTACTTGTCCAGCAGAATGTATAAAGACGGCGTTTTGCATTTTTATAAAGCAGCAAAATGTGTTCCATTTAAGCAATGAAGTTGCCAGATATACTACAAAGTATCTGGCCGCATGAAGTACATGTTTTTCACCAGCATCAACAGTCGTGGTTACAATTATTTCTCAGAACTTGGATTGCAAAACCTCTTAAGGACAAAATTGTAGTGGCTTACAGTTTAATGTTGACCTGAGATTCATCTGGCAGTGACAAACAACCAATTTCATCACTTAGGTTGGAGGAATTATTGGGCATAATGGCTGTGGTCTTTTCTTAATATCACCCTTCAGAACATCACTTCCGATGCAAAGACCACGATGTAAGCAACAATGTTCTTTTCCATCTTCAGAGAACATGTTCCTGCTATGAAAACTTACAATCATAGCATAGGTAGGATTTCCTGGACGTCCTGTGACTGAAGAAGTAGTTTAGATCACAGGAAACAGAATTTTCTGCTGTGTTCAAACTCCTTCATTTTGTTGTGAAATGTATTCCTTTGCAAAACTGAAGTTTCCGTCAAGTGGAGGCTGTTCGCCTCCTTCCTTCTGTGTTTTTGTTGTTTTCATCTTCCTTTGTGTTTCTGTCTGTCTCTCTCTACAGCTGAGCATGGCCTCACCACCTGTGCCTCATCTACCAATCAACTGCTGCTGCATGAAAGACAAGTTCAACTTTCCAGACTCCAGCAGATTGTTCAGTCTCCCTTGTGGTAACAGCGATTCGGCCAACTTCTGTATCATAGTAACTTTGTTCTTTTTAGACTTTTTGATTAATCGTGATCTCCCTGTGCTGTAGGCTGCACGTCCAGCTCCGTTTCTTCTTCTTCTATGTGTGCACTCTGGGATTCCAGCTCAGCCGAGTGCACGTTCCTTTTATGAAACCAATAAACCGTTTAAACGTGATTGAGTCTCCGCTTGCAGTTTGCATATTTAGTCTGCTTCCACTCTTAATGGTCTCAAGGAGTGATAAACCCTGTCTCACTGGTTAATATCTCCTCTTAATGGCATACAAAATATATTTCATGATGAAATCGTTGCATTGCAGCTCCACTTTGAAATAATCACAGATGGCTGATCGGTGAATCATTGCAGACACAAAGTCAGTTAACCCAGACGGAGACAAAGACCAAATGTGGTTTTTCAGACTGTAAAAATCAAATCCACAATAAATTTCATCAGGACTGTGAAGAAGCTCTGGGTTGTAACTTCTGTGATTCATGTTATAGACCGGGATCGATCAAAGATCAGGAGCTTATTCTCTCTCGTATCTAGTGGCAGTGTCATCCTCTTTTAATTAGCCTGACAAATGACATGATACTTTCCAGCTTCTTTTTATTTTCATGCTTTATGTACAAGTCTTCAGCGACACCTCTGAGCTGCTCAGGAATACCACAGTCTAATGTTGGTTTCCAAAACTTTTTCCAGGATTCACCAAATCTTCACTCACTCTTTTCATTTCACCAGCTACTGAGCTGCTGTCACCTGCAGTACCTTATGTCAGCATATCACACCTGGGGATGAGGAACTGTATATCAAAAGGAGAGACTGAGCTCAAATGGTCTTTTTATTCACTGTGCACACAAAAAGATTTTGGTTTTGTCGTCACCTCTTCCTGCTTAAAACCTTGCATCTTTGTTGCTAAAATGTTATATACCTTTTTTAATTCACAGTGCTGGTGGCCTGGTCTTGCTTGTATGTTTGCACCCCAGTGATGTTAGCCCTGTTACCACAGACCTGGAATCTAAATGACCTCAGATCTCATTTGATTAATGAATTACTCCAAACCAGCCTCTGCGCTTCATGAAACCCTCGACAATAATGTAATCTGGTTCTCAAATCCCTTCATTTGTAAAGACTGCAGAAAGGTATAAATTAGGTGTCTGTAAGAGGAAGTGGAACTGTGAACCAATCAAGAGTACAGTTATACTCAGGAGACGTTTCTCTTTGCCAATATACAGTAGGTAACTAGAGCTGTGGTTACGGGCACAACTGATTTGCACTGGATTAAAACCTCCTACAATCTCAGCAGTCATTAGAAATCACCACATGATCCCAGGTAGCTCATAATTGGCCCTCTGTGGTTAGAGCTTATGTCAAATAAGCCTGGAGTAGCTGAAATCTCCAAATATGCCTGCTGCCAACTCCTGGATTCAGTCGCTCACTCCCTCTGTGTGGCCAAATATCCACCGAGGTGCGGCATTGTCCCCAGCTTGCAATGTCAACAAGTCCTTTACCGGGATAAGCGAGACAATTTCCCACAGCAGGCGGCTAAAGGGACTGTGACTGAAATAGATATTTTCTTCACTAGAACATACTTTCTGACTTGTGCTGCTAAAATGCTCGTCTGAACTCGTTTTCAGCTTAAAATCTTCATGTTTTTCTCCCTGAAAACTATAAATCCATATATGCATACGCAGCAAAATGCAGTGCTGTGAAATCAGATATCATGCTGTATCCCTCTGGTTGTCTTGCACTCGAAGAATCTAATAAATCAAACTGAATAGACTAAAGGCTTTTATCGGATTTCTTAAGAGCCTTAGATCTTAGGATGGCATGTTAAGATGTCTGTCTCCGTACAGAAGCAGGCTTATCGAGTCTTCCATTTAAATAACCAGTTGGCAGATCTCTGTGTGCGAGGAAGGTTCTGCCAGCGTGAAGCAGATTTCAGAACTTCCTATCATCGACTTTGGTGAAACACGTCAAAGAGCCTACTGTACTCTCAGCAATGTCCAACCTGAATCTAATAAGAACGGCCAGCTTGTCTGGCTTGTTAGCCGGAGCCTTGGATGTTGTAGGATCTTATAGAAAGAAAGTGACTGGCAGCACTGGAACCTGAGATAACGATAGATGGGATACCTTGCTCCCCGTACTCGCAGAATCTCGAGCAGAAATTTTACCTTGGCAGGATTTAAAGCGTACAGATGGAGTACTAAAGCAGTCGTACTATTCAGTTAGATATTATGTTGTTTCTTTTTAAAACAAAGCATATGAGAGGTTAAATATATAGTGTTATGACTGTGGTCATGTTTGTTTGTAGTCTGCTGTGTTTTTTTGTTGTTTTCATTTAACATGCGAACAGGGATGTGCCATCCCCAGGAAGTGATTGGTGGACTAATTTCCGGTCCTGGCCCGTGATTGGCTGTAGCTTAGGGCACCTGACATACAAGGAGCCAAGATGGCAGCAGTCAGGGGGACACTGGCACTTCCTCATCCTCCTCCTCCTCTCCCAACTAGCCACATGTCCTGTTGTGAAAACCTTTGTACGAGATTAGAATTAGCTTTTTGTTTGAAGAGAAGGGGTGGACTGCCATTTTGTTTTGATCGTGTTTTCTTCTGTTTTTCGTTAGTTAGGCAGGTGAGTTTATTGTGATTTTGGTTTTCTGAAGAAAGAGATTTATTTTCTAGATAGTTTGTTTTGGCCTGGGTCCACGCTGAAGACGATTCCTTAGTTATAGTTGTTTGATATTTTGAGTTTTGTAAATGAACCATTTTCTTTCGTACATAACACTTGTTGTAGTGGCTACTTGGCACTCGGGGAAGATTGGGATACCTTTTTCGTGTTATGTTCTAGGCCCCTAGACTGGGGCGTAACAATAGGCAATCCTGTTAGAGGGAGCATGTGCGTAGACCTTGGATTTAGATATTACTTTGGGGATTTACAGGTCAAAAGATCTGAATTGGACTGGGCTGGTTCAAAAAGTATTTTGGGTGTACAGGTTACATCACAATGTAAAGATTTCAGTATTTTCTTATCTCACTTCTGTTCATTAAGTCTACTGAAAGTCTGTTTGTCACCCTTTTCCTATACCGAAGTCCATTTGGTGTGTTTCTGCATGGCTTGAAGGCACGATTACCCCCTCATAAAAAATCATTAATCTTAAAAAACTCCTTAAGTCCCACTTTCAGTTAGCGTTTCTTTATCGAAGTCTCTAAAATAAATATCTTAAAAAGTTAGAAAATATACACTCGGAAGTAATGGATGCCTCATTTGGCAAACCAATTCACATAACCCTGACTGTGCAGCTACTCAACTGGTTCATATTTCCTTCTCCTGAGCCGGTAGTCAGCACATTCAACTTGGAGAGACATAAAAAACAACACAAGCAGACAGACAGCAGCATGTTGCCACAGCAGGGCTCCATCTAGGAAGGGAACTGTTGAAAGCACCGTTGCCCTCATTCTGTTATAAGCAGTGAGAGAAACATACTGTTGGCATTTGAATGTTAATTCACACCCAAGAAGCATGTATCTCTTTTCCACGTCGGTGATGAGCCACTCTTTGATGATGATAATTTGCATCTTTTTTTAACTGCGTCATGAGCTTAGATTGCTCGCACTGAGAGAAACATCTGTGTGGTAGATGAACCCGCGATGCAGATTGCACGACGACTTGTTAAATGTCACATTTGAGTCTCTGTTGGCCCTAACACACTAGATCCAGTGCACACGGGGGCCCGTGCCATACGTGGCGCCTTGGACAAACGACGCCATTTATGAAATGACAGTGGAGACGGAAGAATTCGGAGGCATTTAAAGGGTACTCTGTCAGCGAGTTACCGATCTGAAGCGATCATAATATTCTTCTCTTTTCCGACTTTCCACGTCGAGATGACAATAAGATCATGTTAATTAATTCTTCCTATGTGCCACTATAATGTGGTGTCATCTGTTCAGTGATATTGCCTTTCTGACAGCGCGGCTATCAGGCCGTGGAGAAGTCTCTGTGACGTTACCACAAGGAACTAATGATGTTCCTCTTCCCTTTCTTTCTAACCAGCTGTCATATCCCATTCTCTTGCTCACCACATGACTGATTTTATCCTTTTTTGCAGGTTCAATTGAGTATTTAAAGGTCAAATTAGATTTTTTTTTGAAGGATAGGCAAAAGCATTGGTAAATGTCAAAGTCGAGCTATCAGATCTTCTAATCAGCCAACACTGATCTTGATAGCGCGGCCCATTTTTCAGGACGTAATGAAATATTTTTGGTCAAATCCTGTCTTCACTCATCCCTGTCTATCGATTCATCTAATATACATGCCGTATGATATCCTTATCTATTATAGATCTTAGCTCCGTCCATATTTCATTAAAAGCGATGAAATAAAAACAGTGAGCTACTTTGTTAAGTCGTCAGTGTACTCTTTCACTTGTAACAGAATGGGGCTGAGGCTGCCAGAGAAACTGCATCATTCATAATGAAGATTATTTCTTTTACTGTCTGCTCTGAGCTGTGACTGTGTTTGGAGCCGAATATGTCGACGTGAGAGTTTGTTTTATTAGTCGAGGCAGTGGATTAAGGAAATCCTGAACACCTGTTTACTTGATTAACACCAACATTAATCACATTACATTGGTTTGGGCTCTGCTCTGTTAAATGTTCATTCTTGATCTTGGAAAATCGGCTTTTGGACCAAAATGGGGCATAAATGGTAAAAAAATCTTCCTATGCTACTACATTCAATTAACGACTTTTGAAGCTCATCTTTTGCACATTTTGTGATGCAAGTTTTCTCATAAGTATTTATAGTTTTCAATCCTACATCAAAATAACACTAATCACCAAAATTCTCTTTTTTAATTCTTGACCTTCAAGATCCACAGAAGACATAACACAGCTGTACACAGGCTCGTTAGATCTCATGACAAATTCAGTGCAAATCATGCAGCGCATGAAGACTGTTTTCATGAATAGTCTGTCCATTTTTGGATGCTGCCAGGCAACTGAATTTGAGTTTTTCGCATAGCCAAGCAAAGTTCTTGACTGACAAGGCTCGGTCGCCTGAACTCAGTCCAACAAAGCATCCGTTTCCTTGTTGAAGATCCACCAGTTTGAAGGCAAGAAGCCCAAAAAAAACCCATAATAAAATGCTAGGCTGACTGCATGTCCACAAGAATCTACAACCAAAAACTGAATATTGAATTATTTAGTTTTACAGCTTTGTATTAAAAATGTTCAACATGTGTATATAAATTCCCTAAAATAAGATCTTCAGTTCAGCCCTTTAATCAGATAATCATTCTGTCAGGCCGGAACTTAAACAGGACTCAGAAGCAGAGGTGTCCGTGAGCAGTTTTATTAAAAGGAAACAAAACCTCTCGACCGAGTGAGGCGAAACAAAAAGGCTATGAACACTAACCCTACAGAATCTCTCCGAAGAGAGAACGAGGCCAAACGAAATATAACAAAAAACACTGCTAAGGAGGAAAAAACTTGGTTATGCAAAATATCAAAAGGCTACAAAACATTACACATTAAAACCACTACAAGCAAAACAGTAGCAAACAAAAAACTCTCCTAAAAGGTGGAGGCTAGACAATACTACACACTAAACTAAGTACTAGAAACCAAAAGCAAGACTAAGACAATATATACACAGGGTAATGGGGAACAGGTGGAAACAATCAGACCGGTGACACATTAGAAAGGGCAGGTAAATTTCAAAATAAAACAGGAAATCACGAAAAAGAACAAAAACCCAGCTTGACACATTCATTCATTTTCTTTTAGATTTTTTATTTTTGACAGAGGCAGCTGAAGAGTGACAGGAATGTGGAGAGAGATGGGGAACGACATGCAGCAAAGGGCCGCAGGTTGGATTTGAAACCTGGGTCGCTGCTGAGCCTTCGTACATGAGGCGGACGCTCTACGAACTGAGCCAATCGACACCCCATCATTCATTCATTTTGAATAAATTATATGAATATATGTGATGCACGGAGCCAAAACAAGAGAAAATATATCTCTGTCCAAATACTTATGGACTGTACAGTATGATGTGATTATGGCAGTACATCAGGCAGCTCAGGGGCTGCTACGTTATGCATATGCGCTTTATATTGCATTTCTGTGGCAAACACTCTCATTACACATTCCTTCCAGCACAAAGAACATCAAAATCTCAGCCATAAAACTTTTTAGTACTCCAACTAACTGCATATTACATCTCAAATCACAGATTAAAATGCCTCACACGGCTCCGGCTCCTGAAGTTGGAAAAGTCTGCTAGGTATAATTTCACTTCATTTAAAGAAGTAAAGAAAAAGAGAGAGGGAGGGAGGGAGCTGCGGTTCTATAAATGCAGACGGAAGCTCGACGGTAGAAAAGCGTCACTGTTAGCCTGTGGAAAACCCTGAGAACAAAAGCATGAGCATCCATCAGGCTGCCGTTGAATAGAGCTCCCTCTGGGGATCCAGGGCAAACAGGCCTCTCTTCTCTCTGTCTCTGCCGCCGCACTCGCTACATAATAAGGATAAGCCCTCCTAGCTATCAGACTGTGCACGCAGAGTAAACAATTACGTCTCTTTTTCATGTTGGGGAAAGAGCTGGAAAGCTTCATTTGGTATTCAGCTCCCACCTGGTATTGCTGTGTTAAAAGAGAGAGAGAGAGGGAGTGTCGGAACGTCACCCTGACCTTGCTGGCAGAGATCTCTGGGGCTCTTTCATGTCTCACGATGTCAGGAGTAACTATATCCACTGCACACAGTCATAGGCTAATTGTAGATTTGAATCTTGAGCCAGACCAAATGACACTTGAAGCTAGGAATATCAATTAGGCGGAGCAGTGAGGACTGCAAAGGGATATGTCTGAGGAGCGTTTGCTGAGCAGCTGTTTGGACTCGTGTTTGTTTATGCAATGAATAAGTCATGAATGTTGAATTATCCGGCTGGTTACAGTGCAAAAAAAACAATGCGGAGGCGGTTAGTGTAGGGGTCTCTTAGACTTCTTGCCACAATAATAATAACTGAGCCAGTGGATGAGATGAACGTCTAAGTCCGACATGCTGAGGAGCTTCAGCGAGGTCATATGAGTGAAGGATGGGAACGATACGAAAGGTTGAATTAAGTGGTTTTAGCTGCGAGCTCTACATCTTAACTCTGCAGGGTGCTTCATTGTTCAGAGAGAACATCTCGTAAGCGAAAGGTTGCAGGTTCAATCTCTGCGGGAGCCAGACCCAGAATCCATCGTCAGTCAATCGTTAGAGTGCTTGAGCAAGACGTTGAATCCTTACCTGCTCTTTCTAATTGTAAATCACTCCGGATAAGAACACTATCAAGCGCTTAAAAGGAAAATCCACCCCTCAATACCCTCACGCCTCTTTTAGTACGGCTTAGTGAAAGTTCAATCACGAAGACGACTTCACTGACAGAACTCCTTTAGTTTGCATCATCCAATCTTCTAAGCTTAAGCATGTCCGCTTCTTCTCCCACACCCACCGGGGAATCAATCACAAATCTATGCGCTCTTTATTACTTTAAACAGGCTTGTTCAATATGTTGCTGTCATTCTAGGTATTGTTTGTGTCCTTACTAAATCACCACCTGTGCAGAGGTTGCATGTGCAGCTCCGAATATATGGTGACAAATCAAGTTTTTGATGCATTCGGTGTCTATTTGAGTCTCGTCCAACATTTTGATTATTTTAAATCCAAAAGGAGGTCGTTAAAATTATCGAATTTGCTGTCAATCTGCAGTGTTTACTGTGTGAAGCTGTTTACGCCCCAACCAGTGCTGTGCTTCTCTGACTAAAAGCAACATATGGCTGCATTGCTCTTTGGCAGTTTGAGGCTATTTCTGCAAGGAATTAATATCTCTCACTTATTATGCACGGTAGATATTGCCCAGTATTTACAACGAAATTAATTGCAGGCACAAAAACAGATCTTTTGCTCCTTAACACAGAATGTGGTCGTGATGGTTTAGACAGATGAAACATTGTGATAGCTGCAGCGTGATGTAGACATGCATTTCAAATTTGGCGAGCTACCAAGGGAAATTAGAAAAATGCATCATCCAACGACAAGCGTAAATGACCAGTGGCTGTTTAGCGTTGCTGTAGTTGTTCAGGGTGAATCTTAACTGAAGATATCAGCAGATGTCTGTGTCATCTTTGATTTCCTCTAAGATAAAATACGAGTGCCTTCTGTACGGTTGTACCTGAGATTTTATTGCGAGGTAAGTGGCGAATTATTGTGTCTCCTTTCTGTTCGACGGCCTTGGAGCTCAGCTGAAAAGATAAGGGGAACAGCACATTCTCACTAAAGGTTGACATGAGAGGCACAAGCTGCATTGTCTCGTGGCTTCACCGGGGCTCCCATGGGTTTCCCATTATCTTCCCCGAGATGACGATTTCAAACTCAGTCACTTCTCTAGATCCAACTAGGCGTCTAAAAGTAGGACGAGAAGACACGGGGTGAAATATGATACCTTTCAAGAATTTTCCTTCATTTGGTATTGAACACAGTGACCATTTTGTCCCTGTCAGAAACTAGTTATGTGACATATTCTGTCCATAAGTCTTGAGTGCTGAGGGAATTTGTTCTTGTTCTCAGGAAATATTCTTTTACAGGCATGATGCTGAATGACAGAATATTCTGCTGCTCTCGTTTGCCATGTACACTGAAAGAAATTACTGATTTCTGGCTTTGAAAGTCATCTTGCACACACACACACACACAAACACACACAAGCAAGGCTGATTTAGTTCTGTCAATAACAAGGCCTCAGGCCTCAGGCTGCATGTTTCCCTGTGTTGGAGCTGTTTTTACTCACACCACAACACCACAGTGTTGTTACTGCGCACAGACCATGCTGAGAGACAAGGCATATTTCGTTTTTTACCACCTACAGCAACGAACTGCCATCAGGAACGTGAAATTACAGGTGCTACCTGAGATCAAGCCACGTGTCTGGGCTTCATCCCAGTGGCATGAGAATCTGGGCAACCCGGGCTCTGTGCAGTCTGGGTCATTATTATTCATTCAACTGCTGTGAATGCAAACAGGTAGTCAGGATGATACATCGTCAAACAGGGTGGCATTAAGTCAGCTGAATTAATCTGGATAATCAGTGAATAATTGAAGGATCCCAGGAATGTGAAGTGACCTTTACTGTTAACGGTATTTTATTCCCTGAAACACTGACTGGTAGTGTCTGGAGACCAGTAAAGGATTTATTTAAACCATGGCCAATGCCATATCACATATCATGATTCTCTTAGATGTAAAAACATTTACTCTTACCTTGAGAGACTATTTGAGTCCTTGGTTAAGTTAACAAAGCTTATCATCTCCCAAAAACCAACAATCATTGTTGTTAGTTTGGTTTCTTTTAACTATAACCAATGCCTTTTCAAAACTAAGCACTGCTGCTTGCCTGGACGTAATCAAAGAACTGTAAAAAAAGACGTAACCATGAACTGTGGTAGAGTTTTAGTCATCCAGGTAATCTTTCTTTGGGAGGGGTTAAATCTGGGGCAACTGGACTTGGTTGTAGATCCATTCCCATTCCTTCATCATACTGCCTTGACCAAGTTACAGGTTTGACTGTTTAAACTTAAGTTTGGACAGTCAAACCTGCCTTTCCCCTCAAAGTTAGAGAATATCTGTAGCCTGATTATTGTCTCATCAGTACAACCCGGACGTCTCCGTCCTCCTGAACAAAGTTCAAACCTTCAAACTCTCTTCATCAACAGTCTTGTCTGTTCTTGAACAGTAGGTAGATTAACATGCAAAACAGGTGTCGTCAGCCTCCAAAGGTATTGCCACCTGAAATCTTTATAATGAAGCTGCAACGCAGTACTCAGTCTGCACTCACTGAAACAATGAATTACCAAGTTATATTACAGCATCAGGTATTTTACTAACGAAAAATTAAATGTATAATATCTAACATTTTGACAGTTAATTGTCTAAAAGCAACTAGATATATGTAATATATTTTGTTGAGTTGTGTACTGGATTTATTCACAGTCATGATGTGTTTATTTTGTTTGCTTGCCAGTGGCTATAACTTTCTGGAAAACTATAATATGTAATTATTATTATAGATATATAGATTTTCATCTGCAATGGTGGCTGTTTAACAATGAGGACAACTCCAGTTATTTCATGAAATCATCAAACTATGTCTTCTGTTCTTGTTTTAATTAGAGAGACCCTCACATGCAAATAAACCAAGCCTACCTTCATCTATCTGACTCTCACATGCAAATAAACCAAGCCTACCTTCATCTATCTGACTTCATTGATTCCAAGCGTGCAGGGTTTGTTTACCAAGATGTCTACTTTACGTTAAGACCCAGTTTGATTTTTGTAAATTAAGAAAAGCCCAACACGTCAGTGATATTTCATTACAATGACGCCTTAACATGGCCAAATGTAACTGTATTTTGGACAAAATTGACCTTTCGGCAAAGATATGACCTCACTGGACACTGGTATCAGCAGTCCCACCCTGCCCAGCAAGAATCATACAATGTGTCTGCTCCTCATATTTATGGTATCCGAGTGTTTCTTTTCAGGCTTAGTTGCACATTCATCTCTCATACTCTCCTCCCAGCAACTGACACCAACAAACATTAAGATGCCTAGAGTCCTTTATGCTGTTAGTGCATCCTTCTGTATCTTGGGCTCAAGGTTCCTCTCATCATCAGCCAACAACTTGGGGGAACGGTGCGCAAAGTTTCATCTCCTACTTTCATCATCCATATCCTGGCAGTAAACATACTGACACCCATGCACAATATTCTCGCAGGTGAAAATAAGACTCTTTGGCCTAAAGAGAATCAGCCAGATAATAACAATAATAGATAAAATTAGCTCATGTAGAAGTCTGTAGCCTTGTTGACCTGATTGGTCAAACTCTCTCTAAAAAAGTGGAATTGCGTCAGAGGTGGTGTGCCTGCCTTTAGGTTAAAATGTGCTCAAAATTTAATTGTAGATAAGTTCTTGCAGAAGACTTTTCCAAGGGGCTCTGTTTACATAATTGGTTTACATAATTTTGTTTACATTATTACATAATAAAGGCATTAGCGGGGAGAGAGAGAAGGGATGTGAGTGCTTGCTCCACAATAATGAGGCAACATGTTAAACTGGGAACAAATGAATTAAATTAAAATAAATAAAACCTCGACTTCAAAGTGGAAATAAGCGCAGGAGTTAGGGGTCGTGTTTAAAATGCAAGCAGCAAATATCTCTGACAGTGGGGTTAGGGTTTCACAGGCAGTCTGGCATCTATACCAGGCCTGAAAGAAAACTTCATTTTAATAGAAAAACATTTCAGGGTTTTCTTATGAGAAAGCCTAAGCAACAGACTACATCTTTTTATTTAAAACAGCTTGCTTAGTAATACCAATAAATAGTGGACAAAACCACTGTGTGTTGAATTAACTGGTCTCACAAAGTTCCCATACTTATTCAATATGTCCCACCATGAATATAATCTCAACAAACAGCCCAAACTGTGTGAACTAAAAATAAAGTCGATTTGGAAAATAACAACTTGAGTCCGCCAAAGAAAGTAGAAAAGATTACTTGAGTATAAAACCCAGATAAACTTCAGAAAATTCAAAAAATATCCTTTAATCTCTGAAGGGTTCAGGTCAGGGTTCGGCTTATACTGCAGAGATGGAGTAAGCAAGATCTACTTTCCTTTTATTGTTGGGTTTCAACACAGGACTAAAAAAAATATAGTGCTAGCAGCTGTATTAATATTGTGATGGTGGATACATGCTGTATATCACTGCATAACCCTATCAGTGCAATATCAAATCAATCCATGAAAACAGAAACAAGGAGCAGTAACCTTTTTAAAATGTGTTCATGTCCATGTAAATGTAGCCAGTCAAAGCCGGAGTGATGCTGATTATCAGCCGCAGAGACTGTGAACACCATTTGACCTGAAAATGAAAAACAAATAGGGGCTAACAAAAGTAAACAGACATCAAATGCATGTTTTCCTTCCTTCAGCATGATACTGTTTTTATTTTACGTTAGTGGTGTAATTTCTCTCAATTCGGGGAGGAAAATCTCTCACCACAGTCTTTGAAGACGGACAAATCAAACACTAACTCGTGCATGTTGCCGAGGTGTGCGAGCCAGTGGGGAAATACACTCTCAAAATAAAGCAATTTCAGGGAGATCACATACCTGCAGCCAATTCCCCCGCACTAAATCTATTCAAGATGAATGGTGTGTGTTGGCCCAATTGGAAACGTTGTGTAAGCCGATAGAGTTTCTTTGGAAGCAGGAAACAACAAATTTTCTTGGTTACCTCACCAAACAAACTCCTGTCCCAGCCTTTCATTGATTGTGCGTACTATATCAATTCAATGGAGATGTTTTGCCCTTGAAGTTGGCTGCTCTGTTGAGTTGTTTTGTCCGGCCTCTGCTTTCACATCATGGCAGCTGTGACTGTGTGTGGAGCGTAACTAAATGTAACATATAGGGGGATCTATTTACAGGAATATGCCAGAAACTGAAGAAGATTCATAACTATGTTTTGTGTATAATGTCCTGAAATAAGAATTGTTGTGTTTTTGTTACCTAAGAATTAACTTTCTACAGAAACACTAGGTCCTCTTGCAACAATGTTGCACTTCCATTGTTTCTACAGAAGACCAGAACAGACGGGCCAAACATTGGCTCCAGACTCAAGTATTACACAACTGATTTCTCTTTAACTCTTAGAACAAGACGGAAAGTGGAAGGAGTTGCAATCCACAACTACACCACCACTAAATCTCACATGCTGATCCTTTAAAATAACCCAAGCTGTAGTTGAGTACTTCCATTTTCTGCTACTTTATCCTTCTACCTCAGATTTTACATTCAACACATTTGATAAGGTTGTAAAATTCAAAAACATTACCTAAGATTAAACTCAGCGGATCTCAACCTTTTCAGTTCCGGTGTCTGTTAGCCATTCTACCAAAGAGAGATTCCATCTCTAAATGGCTCAGATATTTTACTTTTACTATTTGATTTTATTGATAATGCTTTTGTACTTTTCCGTCAAAGAACAACAATTTAGTTTGCTCTGGTGGCCCCTGAGGACAAACGTAGTCGAGTTTCCTTTGCAACGTTTCAGTGATTTGAAGGATCTGACCTATAGCCGATCCTCTTGCTGATGGTGTTTGTTAGACTACAAAAATAGACTTATAGCCACACATGTGATGGCTTGTGGGAATACATCACATATATTAATGCACTGCCATATCTGCTGTATTAAAATACTGCCCTGTTCTCATCATCGTAATTACTCTGCTGTGGATAATATGTGTCCTTTGCCCTTTTACTTTAAAAAGGAAGATGATATTGTGCTTGATGCTCTGACTTTATTGGATCATGAATTTTTGAGCTCTAATTGTGCATGGCGTTTTTTAATTAGCAAGTTATTATAGGAGGGAGCACTGCAGATGTGCGTTGCACTCCTACACCAGCGTCACAGTTAATGTGCTTTGCACAGGAAATGACACCTCACATCACAAGCTAGAATTCCTATTTCGGTGACGACACACCCCGTGCACAGGCACTTTGGCAGGTCTGCTAATGTTTTGGCTCTTAGTGAAGCTTTTGTTGAGCAGATGAAAAACCATTGGCAGTGGCACGGTAACTCGCTAACTCGCAAAAACAAGTTGGAGCGAGGTCATCGCAGAGTTCACCGACACTTCCCTCAGTCAGCTTTAACTCTGGACAGTGATTTAGCTTACTGCATCCATTACTGTTTATCCCTGAAACCTAATTTCACAAGCTCAGTCTTAAAAAAAATGTTTTAATAAAATGAACAGAAACTCAGAAAGAGCTTATGTGTGGGCAAAATTTGAATAAGATGAGCTTCCACCAGGAAAAAGGATTTTGTGAGAATTGTAGGAATTATACACAAAGTTAAGTTTTGGCAATAAAAAAAAAGATGGGTTTCATATTTTATATATTTAAAAATTTAGCTGCTAATTACATGTGCAGATACACCGGCATTCTTTATAATCCCATTAACCGTAGAACACCAACTTAGGGTTTTTTTACTCTTCTTGTAGTGTGTAGTCCAGTTATGTAGTAAAATGACATGAAGAGTGCAGTCTGTCTTCACCTCAGCACTTTGAAGGTGTGGTGCCTGTGAAATGGAGGCAAAATGATGGACTTTAATACCATTGTGAGACAAGAACAGGGACGATTCTGCAAATCCTGGGCTCCTGTCCAATGCCAACATTGTTCTGCACAACTACAATATGGTTAATGTTAGAGAAAGATGAACTACGGGTAAGGTTAAGGCTGCTAAACCAACTGGGTAAGGTTGGGAAAGATGATATTAAGTAAGTCTAAGGATAGATCTGTGTTTAGGTGAGCTCTGGTCTCCTGCCTGAAAGTCTGACACACTCCATTCCCATTTACAATGACAACCCTCACACTCTTACTCTTCTCACTACGTAGCAGGCACACTTCTTTCTTTCTCCTTTTCTTTTGAAGGGGCCCATCCAGCAAAGGACAAACACCCTGTGTTATACATGTTAGACTACTCCTGCACATGTTCCTCACCCAAAGATAAGCCAGCAGCCTGTTGTTTGCTGTTAGAGTCTTGACTAGCTACAGTTTTTAGGACTTCTAACATCAATAAATGCTTTTTTATCTCATAGCATCTGCAAATCTAGAAGCACTTAGTAATCAGTTCGTGTCATATTCCTGTATCAGTGTTGGTTTGACACATTTCTGTTGTTAGACAGTTAATCTCCTAAGGCAACAGAATCCAATCACAACAGTCCAGTTTGTAACACGTTGGGCAAATGGAGCACAAACACTTGACTCTCAGCAGTTCAGTCTTTATCATCTGCTGCTCAGATTCAATCTTATTCTTGTCTCCAGTTGTGCCATAGTTCACGAACAATGTTATTATTGTTTGGACAGGCTGGACAGTTTAGACATGACACAAGAATGGCAGAACAATCAGTGTTGTGTTTTTGTTCAAATCTCCTGCATGTTAACCAGAGGTGTTCTAGTAGTAGTGACGGATGACGCTGAGCAGACGGAGCCACATCAAACAAACACCCCACGACGCGTTGGAAACGTCAGTGTGAACGCTGCATGTGGAGAGACGGCGCCCGTCACCCTGGATTTTTGAAAACTTGCCGTCACTTGGAATCAAGGGACACCGCTGCCATGTTTGAAAAATGTTCCTGCATTTTTCATTCAGGAAATAAATAAATAATATGGCTTAATTAGTTGGAGGTCATTTCATGGAATACAAAGAAGAGATGAGCGAGAGAAAGAGGAGAAATGTGTATTTGCTTTCACTAGAAACATCATTATTTCTAAGCTTGAATTATGCAATACGCCGGCTTAGACGATAAATAACAAGTGGAGAGAGAAAACAAGTTGAACAAACACATTAATTAAATTTGTGGGTGGGTGTAGTGTTTTTCATAAGGTGATAACTTCACTCTGGGATGTCCACCCTCAATTATCACATTCTTAAGAGCTGAAAATTAAATCGTATCACCCCCTTTTCACACATATTACACCACCTGGTTCACCAAAGATAGAGGCAAAAACATTACTGTTGATTAAATTATCACTTCAAGTGTATTTTTAATTGATTTATCTTGAAAATAGTGTTAATATTTATGTGAATATATGAAATTTGTCAGCGGGGGCGCACGTTTTTTTCCCCTCTTTAGGCGAAGTCCATCAAGAAGTTTTGAGCTAAGCGGCATCGGCTGGTGATACAATCCCATGCCAACAAAGTGTTTCATCGGTCTGAACTATGTGACCCTGTTTACTTCGGCTCATTTGATCGCCCTTTTAAAGCCCGTCAAACACGCAGCGGGTGGAGACTGATCCCTCCGATGAATAAATGAATCCTGACAACTTCCACATCAAAACGTCTGGATGTGGCCAGCTCGTTGGCACTGCACATGGCACGCACGAGAGCCTGATGCTCGTTCATTCATGTGAAGGAATTAACCAAAGCTAAGGAAACACAGCACATTAATTATTCAGTCATGCCTAATTGGTTAATTACAATGGCAGGGAACCCCATCCTCCTAAATAACCTTTTTTATATAGCGCTGAGTGTGTCATAATGAAAGTCTTTAGCAAACCGCTCCTTGTAAATCAACATCACCATCCGTTATTGGGGAATGGTCCAATCAACTCGACTTCCATGTTTAAGTTGTTTGAATGAACCACCTGTTTCTCCTCCAATTAGCCTCCGCGGTTGCATCTGCCTGCGGGTTCAGAATTGGCTTGCAGTTTCGACACCGCAGTGCTGAAGCCAATCTAATTATATATTATACTCCAGCACGGGCTGAACTCGGAGCAATGAGCGGCCTGGAATTGAATATGATGAGAGCATTTCTCTCATTTAGTAATATACCATATCCAATGCAACTACCCCATGTATTATTAAACTGGTTGTTTGGTTGCTAGCACTGGGCAATATTCCCAGCCATTAGTTGCCATGATACGCAGCTGTGCAGCCAGAATTAATGATAAAGCCAGTTCTTGTTAAGATCACTCAGGTTGCTTTTCGCACCTAATCTGTTTTTGTGCAGAGAGCTGTAATTCAAACTGCGAAACCAGTGCTGGTCTGCTTCCAAGAAAAAACTCTGGTGTGCTCATTTTTTTGTGTGATGCGGATTCAAAGCAGACCAGCCGATACTGTATGCTTCAGTGTGCAGAGCTTAAAGGCTGTTTTCAGATTCATCTGCTCGTAGTTTCTCCATCCAACCTGCGACCATCAGGAAGAAGGTTATGCATGTGCCAGACCAGCACCGAGAGGCTCAGGAAGAGATTCTACCCTCGGGATACTCGGATCCGAAACTGCCTGAGACTACACTGTAAATTTCAGCTGTGAAATCTACAGTGTTTGTTCCCAGTACATTACTGTACAGCATTTCACAGTAGTATACTGTGTATTCAGTCAAAAACTACAGTAACCAATGATGTACTGTAGAGTTGTTTGTCAACAGCTGCCATTTAGTTACTGTGAATTTCATAGTAACTGGTTTATAGTGAAGTTATTCCTTATTGCTGTTGTTATTATTTTTATAAACACAGAAATACATTTCAGTATAATTGCTCTTTTATGATTATTTGTGACCCATAAATTGAATTGGGGGGGAAAAAACATCTGAGTTTACTACAAGTCTTGTGATACCAAAGTTGGTTCTGTAAAATATGCATAATATTACATATTTAATGAGGGAGAAGATCATTTTAACATTTTTTCTTCAACGGGTAACTAAACATTTTTTGGGTGGGGGACAAAAAAAAAAAAAACTCCATCTAAGATGCAAATTATTTTCCAAATTAGTGGATTTTTACGTGTCTGGCAGAGAACTTTGCATGATTAAAGGTGAAATATGTGAAATTATTGTCAAGGAAACTGTCAGTCTTTATAATTAAGTGGCATATTTTGAGAACCACGGTAACAAGGAGCATGTCAGCAGTTCAGTACTGATGTTTATTTTTCTTTATGCATTGAAAAAAAAGTGATGAGGAGGTAAAAGAGGTGTATTATAGCAGGTGATGTTTGAATTGCACAATTTTATTTATTTCTCTCATAGGTCCATGTAGTGCTGTTGACAGGGTTGGGTTTATGTAATCAGATTACACAAAATGGGTAACTATAATCGAATTTGTAATAATAATAATAATAAATAATAATAATAATAATAATAAGGTTATGTCTGTTTTGTCTTTGTTTATCATAAGTCAGTGTGAACACAAAATGGGCTACAATGAAGATTTTTCATTAATTTAAGACAAAGTGAGTTGAGCTGCAGATTAAAAGCAAATAAAAGACAAAAATAATCTAATATGATAATTCTACTATATTATATAATAACTGCCATATCTTACTTTATATCACCACGGTTCAATTTTGATGAGCATTCATCACTGAAATCATTATTTCAGCTGCTCGTTATGTACAAATATAGATCATTTATGATAATGGTTCTGTTGATTTTTATCTGCCCACGACTGAATGTCTAATTAGTGAGAAAAGTTTTGACTGAAAGGGCTCGGCTCTAAATTCAGCCTCCCCCTCCCCCCAATCAGACGAAGGACTAAATTGAACAGGCCACTGATTTTCTGGATTTTACAGACTTACAGTTAGCCTTTCTGCCTCTCGACTCGATCTCTGCCACAGCTTCATTAACCACTGACTACAAAGGATTTCTTCTCTCCTGTGACTCATAGTATGATCACCAGCCCCTGGTAGTCAATGTTTGTGTGTGTGTGTGTGCACAAGTCATGGCTTTATTGTCCTCATAGCTCATTAAAGCTGTCCTCCGAGGGATTCAATGGCAATAAACACAGCAGCAGCAGCAGGCGATTCGGCGCCTCCCCCCCGTCGACCACCGCAACGGCAGGATCGATGGCCTCCGTGGCTGAGGTGATGACCACAGGGTCACTCATCACATCAGGCAGCTGATAACGTGGGAGGCCGCAATTGTAGCCACCTGAATGGGATTTTAATTCGAGCTTTTTATTGGAAAGAGCACTGCGACATTGCCCTCCAGAAACTACTGCAGCCTGTTTTAGACTGACCTTGGAGCACAGGGGTTAAAGTTTCTCTGTCAGATCTTTTCCAGCTCCTACAGAGAAGCTCAGGACGTACAGTAATTGTTTGCCTCTGGCGTCGTGAATCACATTCACAGAATTTTAAAATTGTAGCTGCCAGATCCTCAGGGACGGTGGAGACGGTGTGAGTAAACTGAAAAACACATGCAAAAAATGTTCCAGAATTATAAACAAACATGACTTCTACTGCAGTACTGGAGCAGGAATCATCCGGCCATGTTCACTGTTGTAGTTTAGTCTAAATATTGGAAAAATTAAAGTAGTAGTATCACCAGGTTGAGAAGCGAGAGTGAAGATATAATCCGCTTCTTTATGCAAATAAATAAAAAAATAAAACTCCTGTAGCTCCAGATCAGAGAAGAATCCGTCATGACTCAGACGACTGTTGGGACTGACAGAAAAAAAAAAAAGTCAATTAGTGAAAATGATTCATAGAGGAAAAAATGAGTATTCTCTTGTAGTTAAGACCACTGAGAGAACATACAGGAATGACAGCTGTCTGATGCAGTTCTTTAGTAGGACTTGTTTTATTGCCGAAGGAAAGGTTGATTGGAAAGTCTTTTATGTTAAACTGAGTTTGTCCTTTCATGATGGGATACAGGGTTTTCCTCCATCCAGTAATTTCCCTTTATTTATTTCTTTGTTGTCCGTCCTCTCAAGTTCCTTCACGTTGCTCTTGTGGTCCTCTAAACCTTTGTTCTCATGTTGGACTGTGTGCAGACTGACAGTGACTCACTATCACTTCCTGAGAAACGAGTGGTATTACAAGAAAATACTCTGCAACACAATACAAAGATGTTTTTTTAACGTCATAGACGTTACCTTCTTACATTTTGATGCTAATGATCACTTTTAGAATGTTTAAACGTTCATGGACTCTAAGTCTGGCCATCTCTTACCAATTACTCCTCTAAGAGGTCACCAAAGACATTACAGTTCGTGAATCTCTGCACCAGATTTCATGGCATTTATTTATTAGCTACAAATGCCAACCTGCTGGAAGCTGAAACAAAAGTCAGCGGGATCAACAAAACCATTGGGATTCATCCTCTGGGACCATGAACATGCACAAAGTTTTATGGCAACCCGTTCAATAGTTCAATAGATAGATGAATTTTATTCTGAGCCAAAAGTAGTGGACTGACTTTGGACCAATAGTGATCAATCCCTTGAGCTGTTAAGGCAATGATGATTGTATTCCCAGTGTAAGAATGTGGGATGAAATTATCTAAATCTTAAAAGACTTCAGGGAAACGGGGCCCAGATCTCTTTTTTTTTTTGTTGCCAGTGAGCACAAAATGGAATACAAGGTGGAAATGTGCAATGATTACAACATAATGCTGCATAATGTGAATACGCACTTATTTTTAATGTTTCCCGGTTGGGGGATGTATGATCAAACGCAGTGGGACAGGTATGCCGTGTTCCCTCTGCAGCAAAACATCCACGCAAACCTCAGAAATGATTAGTTACCAAAGTGAACTCTTCTGAGACCGCCGAGTTTAGAAACACAGTCAGCTGTTCACTGTCACTGCTGCCCATGAGGTGAGGACGTCTCATGGCCAAAGAGGGCATTATGAACTTGAGGGCATATGTGTTATGTCAACTGGAAGTCCGGCTTAAGATGATTATGCACAAACCAATGGCAGGCTAATCATTGGTATAGAAAGAAGTGCATGTTTCTTGCAGTGAGGTGTCTGATTTAGACAACCCTCCACATGCTGGAATTATTTTAGAAATGTTGTCACATTTAGTACAATGCTAGATTTGGTATGCAGGCATAACCATCCATCCATCAGCGTTAACAGCTTATCCTTACCGGGGTTGTGGAGGGCTGGAGTGCAGCTGACACTGAAGAGGCGGGTAAACCGTGGACAAGTCACCGTTTCATCACAGGGCTGACATTTAGACAAACCACCATTCATGCTCACATTCACACCAATTTAGAGTCACCAAACAACCTATTAACCCACACGTCTTTGGACGAAGAACCCGGAGACACGGGGAGAACATGCAAACCCACCCAGCACCACCGTGAAGGCATAACAGACCGTGCAAGCATGTCCTTCAGGTGTAACCTACAATACTAATTCAACAGGCAGCAGGCAACCGAAGACTGTCTGGAATTATCCCCATATATATCTGGTCGTACATGGTGTTCCCAGCCATTTGTACTGTATGTACTCTACGTGAGCACACTGTTTAATTGCAGGAATTAAGTTTAAAAACCTACTCTGAGTTTTGAATCAGGGGGTAATGCTTTTCATGAGCAACGTATAAACCAATTATCCGTCCATAGGTAAAGCAAAACTGCTATTTTCAAATAATCCCTATGTCTAATGTTCCAGCTGTAACCAGTGGAACGTCTGTCTGTACATTAAAAGACCATCGTCTTAATTATCCGAGGTGATTAAGCGCTGTGAAAGGGTTTCCAAACGCTGTCATTATGGCACATTCAAATTCAATCAACCAGCAGGCAAAGGCCATTACAGCCAGCATGGATTTTGACTACTGATTATATGCTTTGATGGCTTTAAACCTCTTGCCCGCACATTTCATCACACAACTGTAAAGGGGAGAAGAAAAAAACCCAACTTCCATTGGCATAAATTCATTGTTACTGTTGCCTTTTCGCCAGCAAACACGTCCTGTTGACCTTCAACTTTGCGATAGCGGACTGCGTGGAGGTTGTGCGTGTTTTGCTTATGGATGAGGCGATCTGTATCCTGCTCAGTGGAGCTTTCCTAATACGGGAGCCATCCTATCATTGCATCTCTAGTCCTGACGAACACACGGAAAGGCAGGTGAGGCTGGACATTATCTGCCAGCCCGAGCGTTTGACTGTGTAATAGAAAAGGAGTGACAAAAAAAAAAACACATGCGGCCTCATGCCAAGCTCGACAGGACTGACCATTGCTATTCACAGTTGACCTTGTTACTTCAGATTTAGGTGTGAAGGGAACACTGGCACGGCATGGGAAGGCATGGCCAGCCGCAGTTAGAGCATGTGCAGCAATAATCAAAGGATAAGCGCTTTTCATGGTCCTGCAGTGTGTGATTTAGATAACTCTCCACAAGAAACTTTATCAAAATGCCTCATCTGAGGCGAAGCTCATTCCCACCTCCCAGTTTTCAGCGTATTTGATGAACCCAGCGTGCACTACATTATTCCCATATTAAATGATCAGACTTTCACAATCTGGAACTGTGTCAATTACATTCTGATCTAATCAGGAAATAAGTTAGAGGCCACCTTTCATTTGGGTTGATAACCTTCTTGGAAGGATACCCAAAGACAGACTTTTTATCAGCAACACAATTTTGGTAACTCTGCTTGTCTTTGATGTGCTATACCACAAAAAATAGGTTTGCATTAAAGGAATTTCATGGTAATTTGAAATTACACTCCCTTATCTACAACATATGAAGGTTATTTGAGGCTGGATGTGATGGGGGGAGGAAAAAAAAAGAGAAAGAAGGACAATGTCAGTGTGCTTTTCTGTAGATCTAGGTTAACAACACAGCCAGGCTCCAGCTGTGATAGTGCAGCCTAAGCACAAAAGTGTCCTACCATTATTGCCATTTTCTCCTGTCAGGACACAAAGTGAGTGAACGGTAGTTGTGCGAGATGCAAAGTGCAGTTGCAAAAAGCTCGAGGAATCAAGAAAGAAAATAAATCAAAGAAAGGACCGGGCCGGTAGTTATTTGCAAAAATGTCTGCGTCCTAATCTTATGTAATCTACGCTGCAGTGCTACCCAGCAGTTCTCCTTATCCCGGGCTTTAGCTGGCCCACATCGTGTTGTCAGAATCACATGGAAACAGGGAATGGAGTGCACCGCGCTAATCCCATTTTTGCATTTAATTACCCACTACTTCAGAACACTCAGTGCACTCCCCGGCTGCAGAACCGTTTGCAAAAAGTCGAATAGGACTCTGCGGCACACTCTGTCTCTCCCCAAGGGAGAAGGGCTTGGCTGAACAATTGTTCACACTCCTCACATACGTGTCACATTAGCATATCTGGCTGCCTGCACAGACGTTAAATGCAGGTGAAACACACCCGGGGTATTATCAGTTTGTTTATAACACAAAGGCAGCGCGAACGTGCTTCTTCGCCCTCACTTCATTTTCCCGCAGACAACATCAGGTGGCATGCTTTGCATACTCGTGTTTTTAATTGCCTGTTATGATTCTGGATTCTGACCCACAATCTCTGTTTCTCAGCTGCACGCGAGCCATTTTCCTGTCTTTTTGCATAGACGTGTTGTTTTTTTTTTGCCCGTGCTCTTCAAGGTGTTTGCAGAACGCCGTCTGCACAGTAAACACAGATGTTTAGATGTCGGAGTATCATGTTAATTTCGGTGCCGCTGAGTCAATGGAATGGAATGAGCGCCGCCTGAATAGACTTAATGCTGTTGTGTGATCTAACAGTCTTTCATCATGAGTACAAAGCCCAAAATAAAGTCATGACTATTCCAAAAACGGCATCCGTATTCTGGAAGAAGAGTAATACACCCTTAATGGAAAGATTTTTCCTTCATTGTAAGAGTTTTCATGACTGTGCTGAAATCACTAAGCAAAATTATACCCAGAAAGGAGAAAAGATACGACTGTGCTCAACAAAAAAAAAAAAAGAAGGTAAATAGCTAATTTGACAGTTGTAAAATTACATCTGTGGACAACAAAGAGGCCGATAACACATCAAAAGTGTGAAGATGTGATAGGTGCATTAGAGATAACCCTTTCCCTATCATGCAACAATCCAATTACATAGCTGATGAAGTACGGAACGGCGTTCAACCTTTAATGCAGGACAACATCTGAGGGGGGAGAAACAGGCTCCTTTTACATAATGCATGTTTAAACATCAGCTGATAGAAAACATCCTTCTCCTGCCTCCTTAGAACTGACAGACATTCCCAGCGTTAGCAGGGTGATGAGGCTATTTACAATCCAGACTGCTGGCAGTCGGAATATACCAACAAATGAAGGTGGGAACATCTAATTAGAGGCGACGCGTCTAAACACACAGGCTGTACGATGGCATACTGATCACCACGCCATCCACACGGCACAGTCAGGCTCCCCCCCGCCGCCTGCTGTGCTCCGTCACTTTGACACATACCTGATAATGTGATGACTCATTCATTCATTCATAGCCACAACTGCTAACACATGTAAACGCCATCGCCCCGCTCACTTTGTCAGGGTTTATCCACCGAAGGGTTTTTTGTCAGGAAGCCACAGGCTTGTAAGAGGATCTAGGAGAGCATCTGGATGTGCAGTAACACTGTTGAGCTTTTAACTTGTGCTCAACAGGAAATCGTCTTAATGGATAATGCCGGGTAAAGAAAGGGATAAGTTTGCATTCACTGAAGGTAAAATTAAATTTAAAGCACCACCTTTTTCTGTTGTCTGTCAATTTGTGGCATTAAATCCTCGATTAACTTTTCAAATCCCAGAAAACAAGTTGTTCTACAGGTTTTATCACGTGGCAAAAGAAAAGAAGTCGGAGCCGTATTGAATCCTCAGAAAATATGTAAACTTGTTTTCAGTTAATTATGGTATTTTTATTTATAAAAGAAATTATTATGGAGGAAATGATCCAGAATCTGATGAATCCTAGTTTTAAAATTTATTTCAGTTTGGTGGTGACATGTGATGCTCCGCCCACAGACAGGTGGAGTGGTCAGGAGGCGGAGCGTTACAGTTTTCCGACCACACAGCTTGCATGTTAAGTTACTCGTTTTAATTTTGTTTCTGCTGAAAGTCAACCGGAGATTTCAGTTTAATAAACGTTGGACTTATTAAAACTCTACAACCTAACCTCTGCTGGCTACAAGGAAAGATACAAAGGATTAGCCAATTCAGAAACAGAGAGAAAATGGACAGATTACAGCAGGTATGATTGTATGCGATGATAAATCTGGGAGTAGGGATTAGGTTAAAATAAAGGTGGATGTGCGTGTGTAGATATTTGGGTGAGAGGCGTTGATACCTGTCTTTAGTGATCCTGAGTTGGTGTGTGGCAGGAAGGAGACATATGTGGCAGAGAGAAGGAAAAAGAAATAATGTTAATATTACAGTCGTGATGAAAATCTGATGTAACACAGACTGCTGGAGAGGCAAGCGAGAGACACCGTCACCCGGCCGCCGGGAGCCCCAACAGGAGGAGACAGGCGGAGCAGGTTATTTTTTGATTCAGGAAGATCTTTGAGCTGTGCCCGGACCCAGAGGCGCCTTACTTTGGACCGCTCGCAGACCATTTTGGAGGAGTCTGCTTGCTGAGGGGCGACAATTTTGTGGCCCAGAGCCGCCGTACAGACCACATGTGCAGCATTAATGCAGTGCATGCAGTGTGGGCTGCATGTCGACGTGGAGTAACTCCATTCTTGGCCAAGAAAGAGCATGAATGGAAAGAATGAGATGTGCAGTGGCTGCATTGCGGGCCTTTTAGGGCTATTGTTGCTGATGAACAGGCCTTCATGCTCCTCCTGCTCGTCATCATTCTCCTCTTTCTTCAGCCGGATAAAGAAACACAGAATAAGAGACGATGTTAAACTGCAGTGAAGGATTCTGTTAAAGCCGTTGAGTGAACACACGCTGATCTATTTCTTCTCTTCTCCCGACAACAACGAACAAACGAAAAATAAAAAGCTGTAGTTCACGGAAAAGGTTCCATCACACACCTACAGATTTTTACTCTGCATATATGATCCCTTCCTGCGCGCATTCAGGAGACTGTTGCTATGGATCCTTGCTTAGTAATATGTGAAGGCCATCAGGGTAAAGATCTTTTACTACCCTGCCCAGCCTCTCTTACACACACAGATGTTAGAATAAAAAGGTGTACTGCCTTATTTTCTCAGAAATTTATGATTTAAAAAGAGTAAAACGACCAAGTTTGTCTTTGAAAAGTCTGAATTTTGTATTTAAAGTGGATTTGTCAGCATAAGATCGATATTCGAGCATAAGTAAAGTATTATTCATAGACACTGTATGCAAGCTTTAATATACTTGTTGATCATAGGCATCATTTTTACCACCTAACATAACCCACATGCATTGACTGCGTCATAGATTTGTATTTGTATTTTAATTCGCCCTGCTTGAACTAAACTGAACACTTTTTTATGGAATGTGTAATTTCATGCAGAGGAAACTTAAAATGAGCCAGTGTGTAACTCGCACAAACAATTTAGCAAAGTCCGTAAGACCATTACTACTTCTTGCTAAATTAATTGCTCATTATTCAAACCACTGTAATCTTAAAAGTAGTATTGCCTGGAAATGTATCCACGGAAATTAATATTGCCATGGCAGCAGCTTCGTACGCGCGTGCAACACACACCTCCGTCTTAACTCAATAACTTCATTGATCACTGGTGCCTGTCCTTTAATATCCAGCTCCCCGAGCACAGAGCACAGCAACCTCTCCATCAGCCAGCCCGTGCACATTCTATATAAGATATGCTAAATTTATCAATTAGGCTCAGGTAGATGTCTAGACGGGGTCAATAAGGCCGCGTAACATCCTGACATTAACGATGTAATTATGCCCTAGATGGATAATGGCTTATTTACAAAACCCAGTCATTGGTGGGGTCACGTTCATTCCAGATAAAGCAATTTGCTTTGATAGACCCTCAGAAGCTGCTTGCGCATGCAAATGGCAGCATTCATTAATATGTGACTGCTCTCTGCATGGCAGAGAGAGGCTATTACCACCAGACACTGGGTGCCATTACCAGACAGAAGAAAGTGAGATGGATAGACCTCTCTCTTCACACTAGCCACGGTTGATTTTATTCATTTGGGTCCTTGCCTGTGGGAGTGGTGTGTTTTTCTAACAGCCCCCCTCCAAGTTGGTAATTAGCTAGGACATCTACTCCAGACCAGTTCTTCTTCTGGGCTGTGATGTTTGGACTGTGCAGCAAGCATAGATGAGGTGTGTGTGTGTGATGGGAGTGTCAGGAGTGTAAGCACACACAGTCAGTGTCGTTGACACGAGCTGAGACGGCCCCCCGGACTCAGTAACTCATTAATCATGGAGTGTGCTGGAAGTAGAATGAGAGTGTCGACGTGCAGAATCAACAGTGTAGTCATATAGATTTCACACGGGAGAGCTGTGCCATGCAAACAGGCTCACAGTTACTCATTTTAAATCATTTTAATGATACGCTGACCTGTGATCAGCCGAGTGGCGTCTCTGTCATTACCACTCTGCATCTTGTACGTCTGTTTTAGCACCAAGAGGAACTTTGTGCTGTTGATTTTGGTGAATCTGGATCATATTTTGTATATTCTGCTCACACTCTGCTGATCTCTAGCTGCTCCGCCTCAACTCTCAATTTACCTGATGGACAGTGAACTTCTGCAAAATATAGCTGCCGTTAGCTGAGTTCGTTAGCCGGGCTGCCTGGACTGTCAGCTTAGAAGCGGAGGAAAGAAGAAGAAGAGGAGGTTTTTATAACAATGGACTGGTGAATCACAAAAATACAGATTTCTGGGCAATGTTGCTGTGTGCAGTGCACCCCTAATCATTTATGATCTATAATCTTAAGCCTTAAATATACTTCATATCACAGATTTGCCCGTAACACCATTATCTGTTGAATACTATATACAGTACACTTAAATTACATACAAATGTATGTAAAATGACAATTATCTGTAAATATGTCCTGTCTATTACAGGAATGTTTTTGTCCATACTAAAGATTTTACAGAAATCTTGACTGAAGAGAAAGTTTCAGTAAATTTACACTTCTTGACATTTATTTTGATTTTATGGCTCCGTTTGGCAGCTGCTGCCAGTCACGACTCATTTCTGGGGATTTTTTGTGTTGAAGTGTTGTTGTCACAGCTACAGTTTTTATTCTTGCAGCAGCAGAAACATATTCCTTTGTTTTGTTTTTTTTCTATTTGGCTTGATATGGCTCATCCTCAGCACTCAGAGAAAAACAAGCCTGCAAATGAACACATCGGGATACACAAGTCGCTTGCGGTTTGTTACTCCGTGTCTTGCTAATCCATCATCCTGCCGGGGTTACAGGTTTTGTTGGCATGGGTGTGTCACAACAAAGTCTGAAGCAGCCTCTGCAACTTCAGCTCCAGCGTGATGGACCGCTGTCGCCGCTCGTTGTAATTTAGCTTCTCTGGTGTTCATAGCGATTAAGAACAGATTAATCAAAACTATGTTTGACCTTGTTCAGTTATCTTTGCACTCATGAGCAGGTTAACATCAGAAACTCCCAGTGAATGGCATTAGGAAGAGGACTGAAGGTGTTTCACACTTTATTTAATCACTGGGAAGAAACTGAGTTTGACTTTGCTGAAATATGGGATTATTGCTGCTCATTACTATGCCAGATAATACTGTCGCTGCCCTTTCCCCACTCTTGTATAAAAAGCATCTCCCTATGCAGCATTCCATGGCAGAATATACTGTACTGTAAGTCAGCATTCTCCAAGGACTGTGCAGGTGGGGAGCCAGACAGCTTTAGCTTCACAGGCAGGGTGATAGAGGAGACAGAGGAGGAAGGAGGTGTGTGTGCATAAGTGTGTAAGAGAGTGCCTAAGAGAAGATGAGAGACGGGTTTAAAAAGTGAAGAGACGAGTTTATCCAGACAGGAAGACCCAGAATGGATGGAGGTAGAAAAACAGAGTGGCTAAAGTAAGAGCCTGCAAAACCACAGGGAATATATAAAAGGTGGTCAGACGCGGGGGGGGGGACAATAATGAGGGGGGGGGGAAATCGTGAGTAATTTTAAGTGAGGTTGTGAAGCAGCGGTTATATATAGCGCCCTCCTGGAAGAAGAAAAAGAGCAGAGAGAGTTCAGGGAAGAAAAAATATACCTGTTTTTAGGAGGGGAGATCACAGCCAGACCTTGTCGCAGGCAGCCAGTGTGCAGATGTTACAGTGTACAAAAGGTCCCGGTCGCCCCTGATCTCAAACAGCTTCACTACAGCTGCCAGGGGGGCTCTCCGGAGTGGTCAGGTGGGTGAGAGATGGATATAATAAGATGGGGGGGCTATTGTGTTTGGATGGGACTGCGGCGAGCCGGGGCACTAAAGGTCTAATGAGGCATCGTGTTCCTACAATCTCACATAAATACGATACACAGCAATAACATAAATATAATCCAAACCCTGACAGACGTAAATACCCCTTCCTTTGTGGGTTTGCATGTACTGATGTATGCCATGAGCGGGTTCATCCTGCAGTATTGAATGTTGGTAAATCAAGCTGTTATTAGAGCATCATGAGTGGGATTCACATAAGTCAACCCATCTGTATTGTCAGTTTTGTGGAATATGGCGCGTGCTGCCAAGCGTGCTGTTGGTCATTGTTTTACAATCTAACACCAAGCTTTCTTTTTCCTGCTTGTTTTTTTGTCTTGGCACGACGCTTCCATTTGTATCAAGCGTGCTTGGGTTGTGTTCAATTTGGAGTGTGTGTGTGCACACATGATTTCATAGGGCAACACAGGCCTTTGTCAGCGAATGCCGTTTGTTTGTGCCCCAGTTTGTTGCATCAGTAACACAAAGCGGTTAACAAGTTCAACTCGATGCACATCACAGTTCGAGTGATCAAGCCGTTTTATCAGTTAAAGCTCCAGTGTGTGAGATTTAGGAAATAATATGCATAACTCTGTTTTCATGAGCGTATGAAATAATAATAATAATAGTTGTGTTTTGGTTACATCTGCTACATCTACAGATGGTCCCCTATGGAGCAGCCGTGTTTCTACAGTAGCCTCGAACAGACAAACTAAACTCTCGGACGTCTTTGCAAGTTTCATCCGCCATTAATTCTCCGTCGAGCTAAGAATGACGGGGTGAGACGAGGGGCCGCAACAAGCAGCTACACCACTAGATCCTACACACTGGTCCTTTAATTACAGCTGATTAGTACAATTATATTTCATGAGTGGACATTCCTTTTTGAAATGTTACATGGATAAATGACCTTTCATCTCGTTTAAACTAATAACTTACAGATAGATGATTTAATTACAAATATCGGTAATTCCTATTACAAATATAATTCTCACTAGTGGATCTCTGAAATTAGATTCTTACTTGTTATAATTACAGGCAGACATAAATAATTGTGCCATAAATGTTGTTATTGAGTAATGTGGATCTCCCTTTTGTTCGTATCTCGACTGAATCTGCAGGCGGACGCTCATGCATATCCACAAGTATTGTGGGTGATGTGATGAACGTTCCTGTCAGCTACAATGGGCAGTAATACAAATATATAGTGCATGTAAGCGGCATGATGTGATACTATCATACAGCTTACATGTGTTGGGGGTAACAGTGTTTGCAGTATTTGCCTGAGATAACTGAGACAGTGTCGAGCATAAAAATCAGTTTAAGCTCCGTAATCGCAGCAAAACTCACTTAAGAGGCATGAAACGTATTAAACTGATAACAGTGCAGAATGTGTCACAATGTGTGTGCGTCTGAAGTCGACACATAACGGCAGCTGCACGGGGTACCTGTTACCAAGCAGACACACATTAGTTAGTGATTACAAACGCATGTTTATGTTCATAATGCACCTGAAAAATGGGCGGAAATGATCACGAGTGTGACGCAGCGTTGTTTCCTCAATGACGGCTTCACTCCGTGGATGGAGACAGAACTCAGCACTCAGTCTCACCCCCAGATTCCTGGTCAATGTTTTAAACTCCAGTTCAGAAGCGTCCGCACCGCCTGAAATATGCAGCTGTTCTATTTCTGACGGACGCTGCACAGAGTACCTCGAGCTGACAGGAAGCCAGACACACAAACAGCATAGAGAATCTGGTGGATTTTCAAAATAAAATACCTTGTGCAAATTGCCGGTCGTAAAAACAGACAAAAGCCAAACTACGAAGCATATTTACACGTGTAAAAGCAAATTTAGAAGAACATAAACCAGGCAATGACCAAATCTGGCAGGCTAAACGCTTCGGGAATGCTCCTAGTAGGGTTTGAAGTCAGGACGGACCAAAACAGAGGCGCAACCTCGACGTGACAGAGACGTCAGATTAAGACCACTCTGTAGATCACAGGACAGCATTACCGGTTTATTTAACACTGAAGAATAAATGTAAAATGAACAGGTAACACATTTTAGCAGATTTATGTGTGTACAATATAAAATATATATATAGAGATAAAGTTTTCTATCATTACAGACCATGAATTTACAAAACTTTGCACATTTATAACAGACTGACATTTTCAACTTGTCACACCAACATGCCAAGAAACTGAGAAATGTGGGAAAGGAGACAGCTAAACAATTCAGGTTTCAAAATATTCCAATAAATTTAGCTACAGATGAAACCGAGTGACTGAACGGTGTCTCGTTCTATTTTTAAATGAACAGCGTGATCTCTCGCTCTCTTTTTGTAGTCTCTTACCACATACTATACCGCTCTCCTCTTGGCTGTAGGTAATCTGTCATGCAATGATGAGTCTGGCAAAAAAAAAGTGGCTCAAATGATCTACGATCCCTCCCCGTACCTCTCATCATAACAGCACCATTAAGATGCTCCATGTCACAAAGTGTGACCATAGGCCTTTTTCTATTTAAGTGCCTGGCTGAGAGTCACTGCTGGTATTTTCAATCTTGCTACAATGAGGGCCCATGGGTATTTGAACACATTAGTGCTTCAGAGGGTAGCTCTAAGCCGTTACCATGCCACTGTGTTTGAACTCAGCAGAAGTAAGGTATTTCTTTCGGCAGTCATTATTAGATCCATTTTCTTTATAGATATGGTAATATGTCTGAACTCACCGGGCTGTGATGACTTCAAAGATATATGCTGGAATCTGAGGGTCAGATATAATACGCTCGTTTCTGAGCGAAGGATATAAGACACTACGTCGCAGTGACGTCTTTCAAAGACTGTACTTGTGTCATTCACAAGAACAGACATTCATGTTAAAGCTATAGGTTTGTTATCTGATGTGATTGGATGAGTAAATAGTTCAGTGTCTGTACTTCTGTTGGAAACGGCTGCAGGGCTCAGAAGAACAGTTTCTATCCACGAGGAGCTTCGTCTAAAAAAGGTGTTGTCCCAAAGTGTTTTGGGTTGTGCACTGAAATGTGACTCCACTTTTGATTTGTTCTAAAAGAGAAGACTAAACGCGAATAAAAGGGAATGGAGAAGTAGCAGATGAGGCGTAGCTTCTCTGCTGGGAGCTAATAAGCCTCATTTCCACGTCCCTGATTATCCTTCGCGGCGTTGCAGGTTTTTGGATGGCGTACACACCGGACAGGGTTGGCAGTTCATCACACGTAGAGACAAACATGAAGCTGTGTAAACCTGCATGTCTTTGGACTGTGGGAGGAAGCTGTATTACATGGAGAGAACTGACACAGTATCTTCCGTGTCATTCATCTCACTTAAATCTTCCAAAACACTAGACTGGTTATGAAGCCGAGAACACATTATTCTGGGACCACAGTGCAGTGGAGAGCAGATCTAACTTTAATTATTCATGACACCACACTATGTCTCTATCATTTTCTGACCAACTTTAATTTTTTAGACTTTCATAATATTCACAAGATGGTCTTGCTGTGCATGTGCATGAAGCAAAGTGAAAAGAGCAAAGGGTAAACCTGCAGGTAGATTAACCCTCGCCTGGTGTCATTATACAACATTTATATCTTTATAGAAAGTAGTCACAGGATTTACATAGGTTAGCATTAGTAACCTAAACAATGGCCTTTTCCAAAACATAACCATGTAGTTTTGGTGCTTGAACTACGACTGTTACCGTGATGTCAAAGGTCACATGACTTCTTCCTTTCATGCATCTCCAAAATGAAATCTAACCTGACGTTGACTATTTATTATCGATATCTCCTGTATATCAAAAAAAAGGCAGCGCCGTGATCACATGCAGATCCACAATAGAACGGTTTCCTGGTCTTATAATGCACTGCTGCTTGCAGAGAGTGAAGGTTAATATCAGTCATAAACACTGAATCTCCTCAGAAGTCATTAAAATGTCTGATCGTGTTCCAGCCTCTCACTCTCTCCCGTGAGGTGCAGCAGTCACTTTCAGCTCACGGTGGGAAAAAAAATAAATGGCAGAACACAAATCTGGAAAATAAAATCTCTGACAGAACAGATTTTTGTCTTTTGATGCCAACAAAAAAGATTTTTGGTTGTTTGAGAGTGAACAGATGATACAGACCATGGGAGGAAACACAACAGTAAAGAAGCTCAGTGCAGTGTTTTACTGTCCTGCATTGAAATGTTCTCCTGGTTTGTTTGTTTATCTGATGCGTTCATCCAACCATACGTACAGTATAGCTGTCACCGCTGAACACCAGCTGTGACATGTGGATGTTATTCATATAGCACAGATGGCAAAGCATTGAACACTACCACTCTTATTTAATGAATGTTGGCAGTAATGAATGAGTCCATTCTTCATTCTTTCAGCCAAGTGGAAGTGTGTCAATATTCCACGGAAACTGACGTGCCACTGACAAGATGAGAAAAATAGAAATAAATACTTGTCATCAGTCATATTGTTAAATGTTAAGATGGGGATTATTACAGAGCAAACCACCACCAGTATGACTTCAGCCCGCTGTGCAGTCACATGAAGACCAGGGTTCAGTTTATTGTTTAGTGAGGCACATGATGGGGTTGTTTCATTTGCCCTTTGTGAGTCGGCTGCTGATGCGATTACTCCCTAAAAAAGGTTGTAACGGATTTTAACAGGTATTAAAAATGATTTTAATAATTTTTTGGAGGGTTATAAACACATTGCATTGCACATTTAAACCAGAGTTATACAACATGGCCCATTTGTGATTCTCGAACACCTCGTTCCACTTCCTTAGGCATTAGTCTGCTGTCATAACAACCTCCACTCCGCTGGGACGGCTGTCCGCAAGATTTTTGGAACCTGGCTGCAGGGACTTGCTCGTATTCAGCCGCAAGGGCATTAGTGAGGTCGGACACTGATGTTAGGCGATAAGGCCTGGCTCACACTCAGTCAGGTTTGTCCCAGAGGTGTTTCCGTGCAGGCTAGTCATGCTCTTCCAGACTAAAACTGAGAGAACTGGATGTACTGTATTGCTAAAATTATCATTATCATTGGCGTAGCATCAGGTTTTCCCTACAGTGGAACGGAGGAGCCTAACAAACCATTGAAAAACAGCCCCAGACCAAAGGTCTGTGTATTAGGAGTGTTTAAATACTTTACTCATACAGATATTGTTTTAATACATTACATTTCAAACAAACATTTGTTTGTACAGATTTTTTCCAGGTTTGAAAATGTGCATGAACTCGTCCACAAACTTGGTTTTGGTGGATTTTGTGAGGCACCACTTCCCAGGTGGTGATAGTGAATGTCTTTTCCCCCCCACACACACTGAATGATACTGATGAAGTCTGCACAGCTAAAAGAGGTTCAGTCTAAATGGCACAGAGATGAAGCCCCATCATATTTTCAGACTTTGAACTGGTATTTTCAGATTCTGAGCAATTTTGCCTTTTCTTTGGTCTGTGAATAGAGCCGAACGCACTGCCTCGATGTATTTGACAGCACTCGTTGGGAGATTATTCTCTCAGACATGCAGAATTGTGAAGGCTTCTAAGTGGGAGACCTCCATCCTGCAGTCGAGGTGTCATGCAGCAGAGGAAATAGTTTAGTTTCCTAATGAAGTAATCAGACCAGGAAAGATGTTTATCACTCCGGCAATCACATAGTCGGATATCCACTGGAAAACAGCCAGATGAATTACATGAAACAGCCGAGCATATCAACAGCCTTTAGCTTTCTATCAGGCCAGGATATCTGTAAAGTTTTTATTCATTATATGCTGACTTTGTTATGCCGACTGCCACCAAGTCAGCTGTGTAGAGATTTGAGAACTTATTTTCTGATGTGGCAAAGTACGCCTTGAATATTTCGCTGTAAAGTATGATGCATGCCCCCCCCCTTACAAAAAAGGGAATAAAATGTATTATGGAAAGTAACAATTTGTCTCTGGAATTAGTTAATTCCTAACAAATATCATATGAGCATTTGGATTTTTTTACAAAACTTGCAGGTTTCCATTTGTTGTCCAAATATTTTACTTCCTGCCATTTTCCTAAGTGTTAGTGCCAGTTCAGAGTCCACTTAGGTTCTGGAACTTTCTACCACACCTCATGACCTTTATTTGGCCAGCTTACCCCTTAAGCATGGAGCTGCAGTCATGTGGAGGCCATCGTAACCCATGTCCCTGTTTAAAAATCTTTTGGGATTGGGTGTGAATGACTTCCTTTCGCTACAGTGTACCAGTCAGTGACTTTTCTGGTATAGAGTTTACATACAGTCTGTTTAAAAAGTGTCCATTCAATCTGTTGTCCAGTGTTATCTTTGGGGTCTTGTCTTTAGGGTGTAGTAGTAGTAGTAGTAGTAGTAGTAGTAGTAGTAGTAAGGATTTCAAGATGTTCTTGACAGTCCAGCAACGTAAGGGAGTCCAACTAGGATGTTTCTGGTGGTTTTCACCAGTGTCTGTCCTCGTCTCACCGTGGTCCCTGGACAGGCTGTATTCTTTATTTTTTATGTCGTAAGTGGTGGTTTAGAGTTCAAACTGAGATATTGATTTGTGTGAGTGTTCCCTGTACACTCATAATGCTCCCATCAGCCTTCACGCGCAGGTCATGGAACGGAAACTTGATATTGTTAGTCGAAGCTGTCGTTTCTGGAGCAGTGCTGTTGGGTAAACGTGTCGCCCACGTATTGGAACAAGATTTTGCGTATAGGGTTCAACTGAACAAAAGGGCTCCAGGCCCTCGGGCACATAGTGGATTGATTTGTTTGAAAGGTCCTTAAAAGATAGAATTGTCGAGCTTGGACAACTCTGCTCTGTATGATGTCCTCAAAGGTTAAAAATGAACTTCTATTTTGCTGCAGACTTTGCTGTGTTTAATGAAAGTAGAGCCAACCATCCAAACTGTTACCACCATTCACATGAAACTAAAAATTTAAATGGTCACACAGAAACAGTTCCTGGAGTGACTACTAAAGACAATCTGGAGACTGTGATCATTAATTGGCCACTTATTTCTTTTGTCTCTGTTATTTTGTTGGAAACACTGTCATCACTGAGGGAATATAATGCAGTGGGAATGATAAAGTCTTGTGTAGCAGGGTTTCATTTATTTGTTTATTCCTTCTCAAGCATCATATTAAATAAACCTCCCTTAGAGATTTGCCTAGTCAGCTGGGACATGACTGCGCTATGAAGCAGCCGTGCTGTGCAGGCTCCACATATTAGCTCTTTGAGTAACTGGGACAAGATTCAACAATGCCATATGATTTCAGTATGTCATCCACACATGTGGGTTGCAAACATTTCCCAAGAGCAATGGAACTGGAGTGTGGAGAACCAATCGTGTTTCCCACATGGCACACATGGTAATGAAAATGATCTTTCCCAGTTCTCCACTGGGAAATCTCCCAACATTGGAAAACTAGTAATTCTTTGGCCATGTCTTATTGCACATTGACAATTTTTCCCTTTCTTCCATTGTAAGTTTTTCCAAAAGAAATTCTAAGAAATGAACATTTGAAGTCGGTGTGAAGGCATTGTTCGTGTGATGTTCCCATGACAGATGCCTCAGGCAAAAGAAGAAGAAAAAAAAAAGCCTTTTGAAAGATTCCTCAAATCAGTTTTGTAAACAATTTCTCAAAGCTCAACCACAAATACCATTCGCATTTCTACCCGTTTGATGTTCCTTCTTAACCTCTACATTTGTTACACGTTTCATCTTGTGAGGTTCCTTTTTGGAAGCGGTATGCAAAGACAGAGTCTAACGTGCAAATGCCACAGGAAACAAGGACAGCAGCGGCAAAACCACATCCTGAGAGGGTTTTTTCCACCTTTAGATCAAGAATAATCACAAGACCTCCGCACGATTATAAATAATCATGAGATTGCAGTGAGGAACATGGGTCCTTTGCATTATCTATGGCATGTTGTTGTATCTCCCAGCAGGTTTTCACAGATCACTCTGCATGTCAGCGCTACACTTCTCAACTCCACACAGAACGTCACTGCAGTGCAAACATTGCTTAGGGGTAACTGTCACCCAAAGGAATTATTCCATGTTTTATTTCAAATGCTGCTATGGATGCTGGACTTTTATTAAACACTGTATTTCTGGCCTAACCTGTATTTGCTGCATGGAGGTTACTGTCTGGGAAAAACAAAAACAAAAAACGGATACAGATGTAAGCTTTTCTGTGTATACAAGAAATCAATGTCAGAGAAATTCTCCTGGACTTTTCACCAACATTCAACATTTCTTTGAATTTCAGAAGTAGCTCCTCTGTTGGCTCAGCAGCATTTCATTTTAGGACTTTTTCTGTAGCAAAAAAAACAAATGAATGCCATTATTGATGGCTGCACTATTTTAGGTATTCTAGTTCCAGTGCCTGTTGTGTCTCACTGCTCACCGACGTGGCTTTCCAGCACTTAAGAAGTGGAGAAATAATTACTTTGCTAAGTTCCACCTGTGATTTTCCTGCCATACAATTATATGAAATTGCCCACTAAACTGCAATGAAAGCTGCTAACCTTACAAGACATCGTGCTGTGTTCATGTGGTATAAGAGTTACCTCAGGTTCATTTAGACGTAATCACAGCAGACCTTTTTTTTTTTTACAACAACTTTTCACATTATGGAAATGGTAGGACACTTCTTGTTCGTGATTAGACACATTCATTAAATGAACTTTGAAATGACTTGGGTTCCCACCCTGGGACAGTGCTCAACTCAAATCTGATGTTGTTTGTTTGTGTTTAGCATAAAATGACTACAGTATGCTTTTTAATCCCTCGTGTGAAACAGAGCCCTGGAATACACAAACAAGCACAAACGGGCACCTCTCTAGTGACCAATGCACTTTCAGTACATGGCCCAAGCTGGACTTGAACAGGTGACCCTCTGGTTCCGCAGGATCTAGTTCCCGGTGGACTGAGCTACCGCTGCCCCCTCTGTTTTGTTGTTGTACAACCTTGTGTTGCAGAATGATAACCTTGGATCTTAAAATGAACCTTAATGGGGCTGGAACCATACATTGGGAACCACTTCACTAAACTGCCCAACTATATAATATTTCAAACTACAGCTGCACCTCATGATACAATAGTAAAATGATGCTTACACTTACAAGCACCATTCCCAGCAGAGGCCAATTTTCTACAAAACATTGACTTTTAGTACTCTAAGCACATTCAGCTGTACTTTTACTTAAAGCAGCTACAAGGAACTTTCATTGCCTTTAATGCCACTAAAATCGAGGGGAATAAGACCTGATGGCAGGCATTAATAAGACCCATAACATATTTAAACAGTCAGTGTTCTCTCTGAAGGTTTTCTCTATTTATGTAGGTCAAATAGAGGCGTCTGTATTAAGTTCATAACCAGTTAAAAAAGGAATTTTACTTGTATTTTGACACATTTGTCATATTAGTACTTTTACTCTGAGTACTTCCTCCACAGCTGCATGAATGTTGCATTACTAAAGGCACTAAGGCCACCCAGACCACCTACATTCAGCTGGGACTTTACAATCATTTCCAATTAATATTTCACTGGTCTCAGTAACCTTACTGACCTCTCCTTCCCATTTTAGGTCACAGTTCCTTTATTATTTATTTATTTCCTAGATATTCCATAATAGTCTTTCCAAGGAATTTTCCACTCCTCATAGGAACTGAATGGGAGCTGATGCGTTTCCACTCCTAATGACAATCTGCAGGCCTCGGGGGCCTGCTGCTTTATATTGGAGCTATCAGTGACTGATTGCAGCAGGTGAAGACTATTACCAGCTAACTAGCTGGTAGGAGGATAGAAACGCAGCACCAGGAGCAGCACTGAAAACCATGTCTCTAACTGGTGTTTGACAAGCTTTTATATCCATTTTTTGATGTGCAAAGCTCGTGTTTCAGTATATTTTTAAAACGACTACTACTACATTTAGAGGAAAAGGGGAATACATTATTTACAAACCCATGTTTTTAAAAGAGGAAATGTTTCATTCACATACAACATTACAATGCACCGTATTACTTGCCTTGCTCTCCTTTTTAACAAGCATCATCTTGGGAAAACTCGTTGGTTTCGTCTCTTATGAAGGCAAATCAAAGTGGCTTATATAGTCTGTCCCTCATTCAGCTGAATGTCAGAAACTCTCATCGGTGTCTCTCCGAAGACCTCATTATCCTCTTAATTTCCAATTATTTCAAAGACAAATGAGTACACCTGGCATCCACGCAAATCTGTCAATGATGAACACGGGAGACTGTGCCATCCTCACTTCTCTCAGTGGAGATAAATGGGCTCATGATCAAACCTCTTTTTTTTCCGTTGTTGTTTATTTCATTTTTTCTCATTTAAAAAAACAAAACAAAAATAGGCTACAATTCATGAAGGCATTCCTTATGATAGCAGTGATTTTCCTTTTAATTTACATACATGAGAAGAGCTCCATGCCCTGCCCTGTCCTGAAATGCTGTTGTGATGCAGCTCATTTGTGTGTAACTGGATTTTCTCAGTGTTGTCCCTAACATGTGTACAGGAGGCATTCCCGTGGCTCAGTTGCTATTGTATTGTTCAGTGTTGAGCTTTAATTTGAGATTTCCTAATGTACATGTAGGTCAAGTAAGTTCAAAACGCTTGTGTAACATTCATTTGAATTTGTTCTGAATTCGACTGTCCTGATTGGCGAGCATTCTTAACCACTGGCTTTAAAAACTGCTGTGTTCTTGGACTAAACCTCAGCCAGCCTCAACCTCTCCTTCCAGGTGTGTAGTAGAAACTCTGGTGGCTGTTAAACGTGCCATCTGCCCAATCTAGAGCCAATGTTTTGGTTTGTTTGTTCTGGGCAGAAACACGGCAGACTCCATAGACGAGTACATACACTAATTAAAGAATACTTGTGAATATGATCATCCATTTTTGCCATATTTTGCTAATATACTACCCTGAATCTTGCACAGTGGACCTCTCTGAATTCTTACAATTACAAGATGGCAAGTTCCTGGAAACATTGCTAGAACCCAAACACCCTTAAACCTAACATGTGTTACATCTGCCTCTGCCACTCCGACCTCCAGGGGTTAACTGTCCTATCCCCAGTCTTTGCGGGTGTGATTGTTTCAGGTGAGGTGGAGACAGCAGAGCAGGAACCACCAGCTGCACCCAATCCTGCAATCATCCTGCAACCTACTTATTCTCAGCCCTGCCACTACCATGCTGCCAGATCGTAGCCACTATCTGTTAGTACTGTGCATCAAGCTCTCAAATATTGTTCAGATGTTTTTTCCTGTGCTGACTTCTTGTGATCTCCTTTATAGATTGTTGCCTGCTCCACCAAGCCCTGCTCTGGATCCAGCTTCCTGTGGAGACCCTGCCTGTGTCATCCCTGTCTGGCCCCAGACCAAAACCTGCCTTTTAAAAACAATAAACTGGTTTAACTTCATCCATCTGCTTCCCTTGTGTGTCCACATCTCGTTCATAGTCCACCTAGCCCCTTAACAACATGTCTTTAGTAACTTCCACATTTAACGGTGTGAGCTCTAATGTGTATGCGACGAAGCACTGCTTTGCTTCATCGGGATATTATTCATATTTCATTAAGTTTGATATGTTGCTGCCTGTGGGGCAAAGGAGCATGGAGCCCAGCAGGCATTGTAGGTAACATTTTTGATCGTGCCTACACACACATTAGTAATTCATTCCTTCAAATGAATAATTCCTGGCTGAACCCCAGGCTTCAAAATGTCTTTCAGAAACCTGAGAGTGATGTCACTACTGCATGATTTTTTATTTTTATTTTGCATGATTTTCCGCAAAACATTATTTATTCAGTATGTCACATTAAAATTTTACCTGGTGCAGCTTTTAAGGAATTTTCCCAGAATGGGCTTGAGATACTTATAGGTATCAAGTGGGAACCTCCCCCATCACAGATGTTTAATTGAATTAAGCCTGTGAACACTGATCAGACCTCGACATACTGTGCTGACAGTGCTTGCCTGACATTAAGCCCACGAGAGACCAAAGTTAAAACACCTCCATTTGAAATCAGCACAGTAAAGCACGATTCTGTACTACTGAGCACAGGGAGAAATGTTCCAACACATTAATGGTTCAATGTGTGCAGTGCATATGGCTTATTTTACACTTAATCATTTAAATGGTTGTGGCTTCCGACTGTCGGAACAGTGGGGAGTACCCGAGCGCCAAGATGAATTGTTAATGTTCGTGATGCAGTAATCATTTGTTTATTTCATGGGGATGTTGACGGTAGGGAAGGTATCACGCTCTTATTACTGAAGAGCTTGGAAAATTGCTCGCAGCTGCCATCGCTCATGAATTAGCAGTTTTCCCATCTAAGATGACAAACTCAAGAAGAACATTTGTACTCTAACCACAGGTTCCCACAATAGCATAGGTGATCTAATTAGATCTTGGTGCCAAAACTCACATAATAATTGGGGGGAAAAATCTAATCATTGATGGACTAAAATCTTTAATGCTTCAATATGTGGAGTAGATACATACAGTAGATCAACATTTGAAGGTTCCAGCTTCAATTGATTTTCTTGCATGTGGAGATGTCCAAATGAGGAACTGACTGGTCTATTAAACCTTTATGTTGGTGGAGACTCAAGTAGAGGCAAGTTTTGCCTATTCAGTAGTTGTACAAATCAGTCCTTACTCAAAGGACTACTACTACTCCAAAGGGAATTGTCCCTACATTCTGCAATGGACCGTCATCCCCTGAGGCATCAAGCCCTGGGAATTCTCAAGTACGTCCTTGAGAGTCCAGGGAAGAGTAATGAGTGCCGACTTGGCATTGAACTCTTGTTGGATATATTTGGGGACTTTCAGAAAAAGGGACCAGATCAAGCGAACATGGAATATTAGCGGTGCTCAGGTGGAGAGTAAAGCCACTACAGTGACCTGGGCTCAATCTCCAGCTATGGTTCTTTGAGCTTGGTGCTCTATTGAAACAGACCTGCTGTGTTTGTGGTGTAAGGATCCATGTTGCAGCCCGAGCAAATCTCCCTGGTTTGGCAGAAACATGAACCTTTTTGAACATGTAATACCCTCATGGTGGAAAGTCCTTGTTCTCAGGTTAAAAGACACAACATGTATTGGAAGAGGCATGTGGTGCTCTACAGCCATTTCTGAGCAAACAGGATCCCGACAGGTTTTAAGCTGTAATGAAAGAAAACGGTGAATGTAACACATGCCATGACTTTTCCATGTCCCTATTTTTACTAGCTTGTGCCTGAGCTGATGGTTTCTTTGGTTGGTTGGTTGGTCAGTCAGGTCTTTTAAATATTAACCTCAACAAAACACATGATGTATTTTGGTTGGAAGTCAATACATGGCCTGTTTGGGTTAAATAAACAAACCACAAAAACACCTTGTGGGTCAAATGTGTGATAACATGAAACATTTTGTGTTTAGCTTGAATGTGCCTTACTTTGGACCCTGTTGGACATAGCTGTTTGCCTTAAATCCTCAGTCTATATATACAGATATCTGTGATCATTGTCAGATACTGCCCAGGCCAAAGGTCTGGTGAGAGAGGATTTCCAACATTCATTTAACTTCTACAATTTTCCAAAATGAAACACCAGTTCTGGAAGCAAATACAATTATCTAAATCGAGCTAACACACTGACTGAAGACAGCATTTGGAAGTTGAATCCATGTGCATTAAGCTGTCTCATATTCATGAAGAGGTTTCAATTTCATGATGTAGCTTCATATTAGTCACACACTGCTGAAGAAAGTCTGCAACAGCCCGTCCCCACTCCTCCCCTGCATAACTTCTCAAGGCTATGTAGGTCAGCTGTCTCACTGATGGTGCTGTTTTGAGCCGTGATCTTTAAATTCTTCATTGTTTATCCTCTCATGGAAGGCAGGCGAGGTGAAGCACTGGGGAGACATGCTAATCAGCATCACTTTAAATCCTTATTTATTTATTTTCTTTGTTCCTGAAAGCAGCGACTGCATTTAAGAGTTCCAGCAATCAATTATGTAATTGTACTTTCTAAATATGCTCATTTTCAAAGCCCTGAATTCACAGGCACACAGGATTCCTATGATGACCTGTCAGCCCGTGAACATCAGTAGAAGATGTGATACTGATAAGTCATTTTGCATCTTAGAGTTGAAATCCTAACTTTCACAAAGTACTTTTTTTAAACAGCAAACAAACCTCTGCGGCTTCCCAAACTTTTGGGTAAAACAACTTTAATGATCGCGAGCTTGAATTTGAAAGGATTTTTAGTCTCTTTGATCTTTTATTTCCAATTCACCTTCACATACTCCAGAGTCATGAACATTTATAATATGCAAAGCTCTCCTCCATTAAATCATACTCTGTGTGAAAGCTTCAAACCTTCTTAGAAGCCTCTGACCTCAAACGGTATGAAAAGTAACACCGGCTGGCTCTGCTGGCCCCGAGGTCTTGGCTTACACATCCCTACCCAAAAAAAATAAAATAATTCTTACACACAAACACGCAGCATTACCTCTCAGGCAGGCAGATACACAAACATAAATGCACTTGCATTCTTGACCTGATATGCAAAGTGCAATTAAAGCTGCTTTGGTATGCAAACAGAATGTGTGTAAACAAAGTCTACTTTATGATGCGTGCGGCGCCTAAAGATATGAGGGTGTTCGGGGTGAAGGAGGCAGTAAAACATCATGAGAACCATCACTGCTTGCAATAGGACTGGTATTTTCTTAGATAATGCATTCAGCTTCTTTTGACAAAAGATAAAACCTCAGGAGCTATTTCCCCAACACATATCCTCATACGGCTTCTGAGATATTACCCTTGCCTTATCTTGGAAACATATGGGCAGAGCTTTGATAGATTGTGGCTCTATGAGGAAGAAATCTTTATTCAGGGAGTGACGCTTCATGTAACCCCCTCCTGGTGTCTAACACTTATCTTACTATTCACTTTCTGTACAAAAGCGCAATTTGGCGCTCCTCTGGAAACTTTACACCAACAAAAGCGCAATTTGGCGCTCCTCTGGAAACTTTACACCATTTTTTAAATTGATTTTAAAATTTGAGTTCATTTCTCAGCTGAAACTTATTCTTTAAGTGTCATGTATGCTTAATTACCTAACAAGTAACTAATTACCTCGAGATTAGTTTTCCCAGTCATGGATGAAAAATCCCCCTCCATCTTTAAAAAAAGCTTTATCCGCCACCACAAGATTTATCTTCCACACAAATTGCATGCCTATAGATGTAATAAGTACATGCTGTGAACAATAGACTGGCACTGCAGCTGAGGAAATTATGCTGAGTTCATGTCATTAGTCTGGCATGGAGATGCTATAGTGCAGGGTACAGTATCTATTGGGGGTCAAATTTAGTGTCTTCAGAGCAAATAGGATCCTTAATTACACGTAGTGAAATTGGTTAATGGTGTAAAAGGAAGCAAATGATTTCCTGCCCCAGAGCTGTTTATTGACTTTAACATCACGGTGCTCTGGGTCAAGAAAAGCACATTTATATATTAGTATAGTATTATACTTTTTACGAGTATACATTATCTAAACTCCACCCCGTCTGGTTTATAATGCAAGTTTTCTGTTTAAATATGGATAGCATTGAGGTTATCTTTTTTTTTAAACTTCACCCAGTCCGGATTACACTAATGCAATGTCTACAATCTGAATTATTGAGCCCACTATACAAATGAGCTTTTAGGCACCTCCAAGTCTCCCTAAGGAATCCCTTAACAAACACACAACGGCGCTTTAATTCATTTTACCATTTGGTGCGGCGTCCTTCTGTAACGACACAGTTATCCACCCAGAGCAGGGCTGTCTTTTTCCAGAACTACCTTTTTTAAAAACTTCCAGTTTTCACTTGTTTACACAGCCCTCCAGGGCAGATACTACTATATCTGTTACCCGAGGAAAGAAATTTTGACACTTTAGGGGCCTGGGAGTCATCAGAAAGTTGTGGTATTGTGGGGTTATGTTTCCCTTGGCAACCACACTCAGAGAGCTGAATGTAAAAAAATAAATAAAAAATGATGGATGAAATGGTGCAGGGTAATAGATTCTGGGAGTTTGGACTGACTGCTGCTGCAAATGTATTAAATTAAACAATTTGTGCACATTCAAAAATGCAAATGCCTCAACTCGGAAAAAATACGCAGAGAAATGGCGAGTGAATGTCAGTTTTAGGAACTTCCATACCTTTATATGACCTTTGCTGTGGGCCAGGCCTCGGGCTACTCACAAATATTGGAAGAATTTCTATGCTTGTCTCCTTGTTTCAATCAAATTGTGAGAGAGTCCCAGTCATTGTGTGAGGTGAGGGGAAATAATGAGCAAGGAAATGAGGACAAAGAAGGAAGCAGAGGATCGTCCTGGAGAGAAGAGTCGTGATGTCAGGAGGTACGAGTAGAGGGTCTAAAATATTCATTATCTTCCCCTCCTCTCCCCTTCGTCTATCTTAAAAATCCTCGTCAGCGTTTCCGAAGCAACCAACACTGAACAAGAGCATGACAGGACAGAAGAGTCAGGCCTAACTAATCAGCGTGTACAAAAACTCCATGTCCAAGTGATACAATTTCTGCAAGTTCGTGCTGATGTAAGTGTCCAAGTACTTTTTGTATCCTGTCATTATTACACAGAGAACCGGAGAGTTATGTTGCAAAATGAGACGTTCGCCATTCGTGGCAGCTATTGAACTCACCAGACATGACCCCCCGTTCTTAAAAACTGCTTGATGGCACAAAATGAGAGAAAAATTGAACCTTTTTGGAGGTAAGCAGGCTACTTTAGCTCCCCACTGTGAAAATGACACCACTTTGATGCTTATTTTATTTTTGTCTCTTAGATACGTGATGAATGCGAGATCTTTGTTCCCCCATGGATTTAGGGGATCCTTCCATTTAATGCTGTATCATGAAGATCTCATGGGACATGTTTTGAAGTAGGTTTCGGAACAAGGACCATGCTTACCGCCCTCTTTTTTCAGCTCATTGTTTTGGTTTCACGTCCCATACTCTCATTGTTCTGTTTTTAGTGAAAGTCCTCTAAAAAAACCTCCACTGCTTCCTTCTCAGCCAGCACCAAATGTCAGACAGACAAAGTCTGTGTGAACAGAGTAGAGCCCTTAGAGCCAGACATCTCCCTCAGGAGTAGGTGGAGACCACTCCAGAGCTAAAAGGAGAGTGAATGTTAGACTTGCACGACCCCACGTGAATGATAATTTTGCTCCCGGATGTGTAAATGTGGGAGCTTGCTAACATGTGTGCCATAGCAAAAGGTGATAATATGTGAGCGTGTTCACGGCTTGTTTTCGCTCCTCGACATGTAGCCAAAAACTCATTTGCAATCGAAGAACACGTGTGCTACATTCTGGCAAACTATGATGTGCTAACCTATCAGAATGTGACTGCTATGAGTGCACATGACCCAGATTAATACAATATGCGAGTGCTATGCAGCCTGTACACAATACTAATTTGCAGTATGTTTGTAGTGTTAATGATGCAAGATGTGCCCTGGAAGACGTCAATCAAAACACTGACAGCAGGGAACATCAGCACACTTGAAAACTCGATATGCATACCGAGCATACGCTCTCGTAAGTGTACTTACTCAAACACTCTGGTCTCAACACTTTATACAGAATGAATTAGTATGTATGATTTAATTTGGGGCACATCATCAAAGTTATCTGAATCCCCCAAAGCGGTGTTATTACAAAAAAGTGTCACACACAAACAAATGAGCGTATCCATGCATGGAGAGTCCTGCAGAGGAATGCCAACAGTTTTATAAATTGGAACGCTGACCATGAGGAGATCTTTGGGAATCTACCGGACGCCAATGTCCGCAAATACAGAGGGCTGATTTTGCTAGAGCCAATCACATTCATTGTTCTGTTTGGATTGTATTAATTACATACACCTGACCTGCTAAATATAATAATTACATAATATGCTAATTGTGTTTTAGAAGTGTCATTCTGCGTTGCCATGCCTCTCTTCAGCTCATATCAGAGAAGCACATGTATTCCCATATTTTCAGCGAGCGCTCCAGAGATTGCGACAACACGGAATGAATGACACGAAACATACTCTAAGCTCATCTGACTGGAGGTGTCGTTCTTGTGCATGTGGCTGGCTCAGCATCATCCTCTGCGTGGTGAATCATGAACACCTTTTTGCCTCCCACCATCACAATCTTAACTGCAAGCTGCCCTGTATATCCATTCTTGGAGGAAGAAGACACGTACAATTCTTTCACATATCCACTCATATGGATTTCAGGACTTTATTGAGCAATAAAAAATATACACCAAGGAAAATATTTTCCTTTTTCCCCATATTGTTGTTCTTCCATCCCATAATCTGATTTTAATATCTTCCAGATGAACGACCCATGATCCAAAGCGACAAAATGAAAAAGGGGAAAGGGAAAAAAAAAAAATAGGGCAGTCTTTTTAGCTCAACAGTAGAAGTTGAAAACCACCACGACAGTTTGAAAGCATCTGTTTATATTGTTCACTGAAAACTTGAAAAACGGATTTCAAACAGATTTGGTTTGAACAGTGGTGAAATCACAGACTAGGTCGTCACATCTGAATCTGCCTCTCCGTAGAGTTCTGCCAGTTTCTGGAACTCGGGCCCCCAGTCGTCCAGGTAGTTATAATCCTGCTCTGATTGCGTACCGGGAGAGTCTAAAGGACTGATGGATCCTGTGGGTGAGCCCTGGCCCTCGTAGGCGTAGGTCTGGAGGGAGTCGTAGGGCGGCACGCTGGTGTCCATGTCGGCCTCCACCAGTCTCTGCTTGATGAACTCGTGCACGTCCACCTCGTCCAGCTCCACCGACGGGCTCCGGCAGCTGCGGGACGCGCCACAGCGCTGCCTCACGTCCGGTCGTACGTCCCGCCGGAACTTAAGCTCTTCGGCGGCGGCTGGATTGCGAAGCGCGATGATGTCGAAGGCCTCGGTGTCCTCCTCGCCTCCGCCCTCGTCATCGTAGGTGACCACATTCTCTCGGATGTCCTCCTCGGAGATGATAAGAGGCTCTTTCTTGCTCCGCCTCAAAGTGATGAAGAGAACCACAATGGCTGCAACACAGAGCAAGAAACAAATCAATTTTCACATAAAAACAAAACAAAGAAAAGCTAAAAAGATAAAATAAAACCTAAATAATAATTAAAAAAAGACTTCATAAAATAAAACGACATATTTAATAGCTGTAGACACAAATCAGACAGAAAGAAAATTGCCTTTCTCAACAATTAAATTGACAAACCACTTAGCAGAACATCGTATAATGGAACATCTGATTGTGGTTACAATGCTCAGCCATGTTTTTTATGCAAACACCAATCCCAGTGCGTGCCTGTGTTTGTTAATTCATAGCTCATGACAGACAAACATGTTGTGGTTCGTAAACAGCCAACCAAATGAACTCAAGCAAATTTTATGCGCATATTCATTCATCGGGACACTAAAACTGGCCAAGCGGCAACGAGCTGTAAATCAATAATTTGCAATAGCCGACATTAGCAGTGGCTGTGTGATGATACTTTGAAAGCAAGCTGTTGAGATAATGACAATACACACATTATCATCATCTGTGGAGCGAACTGAGCCCGACACCCAGCCAGAATGCAATGCGTGCAAGGTAAACATGTGTAAGCATATGGAGACAAGTCTCGTGATCATCCTATAGGCTCGGGAATGCTGGTAATGTAGAAACGAGCCTGTTTTGCCACGTTAAAGAAAATGCAGCTTAAAGTTGATAAACGGCTCTGCAGACCGAGCTTACAGTGTGATGTATCTGTTCCAACTGTTAATGAAGTCATGAAGCCAAGTAATATTTGATGCTACAGCTTGGAACATGTTCCAACACCTAATGAGAGTTCTACTTCTTTGGGTTAATGATGACCTCCCTGCAAGATGTTAACACTAATATCTATTTAATAAAATGGCGTCAGGCAAGGAAAGTACATTTTTACAGCAGTGCAATATCTAAAAGGAGTTCATTATGCTACATTATCAGAGATGAACAAGAGCTGGATCAGTGTTCCCGCAGAGGCATCTTTGCCTCACAATTAAATTGCATTGAATGTTAGTAGGAGGGAAAAACACAAAAGATTCAGAGGAACAAGATTCAGCTCTTCCTTAAAGTAGACCTTAATGTTTCCAGCATCTCGGCATTCCACAATCTGTTCTGAGCTATTTATCGCAACACTACGGCGTTAGATCAGCCTCTCGGGATTAGAGGAAGGAAGGTGGTGGTGGATTAAGAGGAGGTACAGGTTTCAGCTTTCATAACGTCCTGAAAGCAACGATGCATTTGGCTAATCTACTGTATTTACTCAAGCAAATACGTTTGTGTACATGCTGTGGTGATTATAGCGTGCCGTAGACAGACTGTAAAGCAATTTTCAAAGAGATTTCAGGCTCAGTAGGCTCAGATTAAAGCTACGTTGACACCAAGCTTGAGTTGTTTAGTCTGACACCGTAGTCTTTCCTTCTTCGGTTCGCTCGGGCAGGTGAGAATAATCACATTCAAACAGTGCTACTACTGAATAAGTGGGCCGAGACACAAAGGAAATGCCAGACCTCTCTCAGGTTCTGTCATAAGTGAGAACCTGAACCAACCACTGTACATGAAATGTGTAATTAGATGTCGTCCCCTAGTGCTGCAAAAACAGTTTGAATGAAGCCACTGCAGTGACACAGCGGGGTTGCAGACGAAAAAGGAAAAATGTAGAATCGTTTGCAAAGAAAAGTTGAACTTGGCTAAACTTCTGCCACAATACAACGCAACCCTGTGATTGTCACAGTGATGAAACGACTGCCACTGTGATAGATTTTGTGCCATAGTGTTATAAACTGCTGTGCTGATTGGCCAACTTTTGAACAGGCCCAACATGACTAATGAGTGCGGTTGGGTGTGTCGGACCTGGAGCAACCACACTCAACGTCCAATGTCACAGTGCACTGGAGTACGCCTGTACATCACTGCAGCAAGGTGAACTAAGGTTAGTAAAGACAGGATTTTCCATTGATGATGGCGTTGGAACAACACAACAGGTGGATGTGTGTAATGGCATTGCCCACCATGTGCAACCGATAATCCAACCCCATGAACGGACTGAGAGAGAGCAGAGGTTCTGGCATCTACAGTAACAGCCCGTAGTTACTTGGAGCATAAATTAATAAAGTTATTATAAAATAATTAACACAGTCTGGATTCATACTCCTACAACTATTTCTTTATCTATTAACTGCAGGGCATGGTGGGATAATGGATCACAGTCTACTAACAGAAGTACTTGTTCCTGATTGTTATGATTTCACCTGCTGCTCATCAACCCGTGATGTAGAAAAGACCCGTTAGAAACGTTTGAGACTCACTATTGTGGTGATTATTTGTTACTCTTGTTTGTGAATTGAACACGGCCAATCCAGTGCTTCAGGAACTCGTGTCTCGTCCTAGCACCTGCTCCTGAAGTCAGCCCTGCACCTCACCACCACCACCACCACCATCAATCTGTAGCATTCTGGATCTCCTCACCTCACCTCACCTTTGGTTCTGTACACTATAACAGATTGAGTTGCAGTTGTGGAAGTAAATGTAGAAAACAGCAAAGTAAACTTTTCCATTACGGAGTCAAGAAATGTGCTTGACTGTGCAAAGACGACACCTTTTCGACAAATGTAATCACGGTATGCACAGATTCTTCTATGTACAACATATTTTTCATTGTTCAGCGCGGCTCATTGCCTGTGTTTTTAATGAAATGTCCCCCCCAACCTCCATGTGATTAATCTATGGAAAAAACAAAACAAATTCACTTCACTCCACCTGGCTGCAGCAGCACCCCCAAGTGAGGTTACAGAGGGTGCAAAATACAATTTGTTTGGGACAGTGCTTATCGCTCAACGTGTTTTAAAGCAACCAATTACACGTTGTGAAGATTTGAGAGTAAGGGGGGTGAGCTGGGTCAATCACACTGAGCAGAACTAGAAGAAATAAAGAACTTTTTCATTTATTTCCCCACACATCTTCTCGAGCTGCTATATTTTCATCCACTTTCAGCGCCCACATATACAATTTAAAGCCTTTTTGTGGTTTAGGGGTAAACACAGGAAATGCACAACTGTTACCCAGACACGCCGTTAATGCACTTTTTATTATTTACCAGCATTTCATACACCTGACTGCACTTTCCACAGTTCATGAACTCTTTATATTTGTAATATATTCCCATTTTACTGTACTGTTCACATCATATTGTAATACACTCTCTACATTAACGCTCCCTTAATGGTCTATTCAGGTCATTTCATGTGCCTAGCAAAGGCCAGCAGAGGTCTAACTGTTGCTCAGCACACTCTTTATGGCATTGAGGAACTTCTCCGGTCTAAATATCTGTTTGCAAGAGTAGAAGCAATTGCAAAGGTCTCATTTATGTTGCATTTAACTGGTTGTGGAAGATTAAACCAAATAAGAGGCCATTTGATACAGTTTCTTACAGCAAGAGAGGAATTCATACAACATAATTAAAAAGTCATAATTCCGATATCTGAAGTCAATTCTTGTTTTGTTGCCATCTTTTTTGAAATTAGTATATTACAGTGCAATGCATAAGCCGCATCATTCATCACAGTATTTTTAAATTAAAATAAATGTGTTGTATATTTGAGAAATAACCTTGGTAAAATAATCTTGGCCTGATCATGTTGATGTTGGCAGTTTGCCTTTTAGCTTTTTAACTTGTTGCTTTGGCACTGGAGTGAAAAGGAGTCAGTGATTATAATATAGTGCAAAATAAGATCCTCAGATTTAACAGAAATATTCTATTTTACAAAAAAAAAAAAACATTAGCAAAAGTTCATTCTAGGTTATGGTTGTGTTTTTAATCCAGTACCTCGTTTTACTCAATTAGTACTGTAATACTGAACAATTTCATTTGAAATCAAATCAGTGCAATCCAAAAAATGATCCCCTTATGAATATTTTACGTTATTTTAGTCACATGGAGATGCCATTATCAACTGAGCAAGCCCGGAGATTGTTTGTATCCTTTCCGCAGGCTTAATTAGGATGGCATATTAGAGGGCACAGAGATAAAACATGGACATTAATCGGACAGTTGGAAAACAATCAGACACGAACAAAGATGAGCCAGAATTAAAACAACCAAACACATTTTTCAGTCCTTGGACTTTTCCTTATATCTCTTACATTGTGTTCATGCAAGACATATTTTCATTTTGCCCAATAACGCCATTTAAAGCCAAACTATCTCGTCATTTTGCCCAATAACGCCATTTAAAGCCAAACTATCTCGTGATTTTATGGCTGCAAGGAGATTTGAACAGTGTCTCGGTAAATGCTGACACATGCTGTAGCTTCCATTAAAAGGTTACTTCAGATTTTTTGAGGCCTTTATCTGTAGCGAGTGTACCAACAGTAAGTAAAACCAGTAGTTGGCAAGCCTCCAGTTTAGAGAAGCAGATACGAGGACCAGCGTGGAAGCTAAGCACCGCTGTGGACGAGGGCAGCAACAAAACGTATTTTAGCCACTCAAAAAAAAAAAGGGGAAAAAAATCAATATCAGTTTAGGTGTACACTAAATTTAGAGTATTTTCCCTGCTTTGCCTTGGCGTCAGACAGCCCTTTCCGATGAGAAACTAAAGTCTTTATATCGATCTATGCTCTCTTCAAAGCATGTACTGGAGAAGCACTGCGATGCGCTGCACCCGTGGGGACGGGGGCCGCAACAAAACGTGTTTTAATCTAAAAGATTGTCTAAAAATTAGGAAAAAAAAGGCCCAACTTTATCAGCAGACTCCTTTGACAAAACCAGTAATTACCTCGCCGCACATGCAATCGCTGTTAATGACTTTTTTAAATTAATAAATGCACGCAGGATGCTATGTGATCAGAAAGGGATCGGATTGAGCCAGATCACATTTGGATGTGTCACCAGTGTGCGAAAGAAGCAAGTGCTAACAAAAGGCAAGGCATTGCTCTCCATGATCTGGGATGCATTTGCATACTGAGATCCAATCAAGAGAGCAGAATCATCAAGATTAACCTCTTCATAATAGCAGGCATAAAATGCAAAGGACTATAGATTGCATAATACAGGTAATGATAGAGATCACATGCTAATGCCAGGTGTTAAATATTGAGGTTTGATAGATTCAAAGTGCAGAGAGCATATGGAGAGAGGTTTGCATGATATGCAAGAAAAAGATACTTAGTATGTGTGTTGGACACCCACATTTAGCTTTTTCTTCATTGTACCAGACATGGTGAGTTATGAAAAAAAAGGTGCAAGTCAAGTGACTGACCTAACGGAGTGGAATCTGATTTATTTTGACTGCGACCCACTGACAAAATCTCAAATCTCTCGGGGTAACGGGTTACCAAATCTCTGTTCGGTAGCTGAGCTGTGTGAGACACTTCACTTGCTCGACTTGTAACTGGAAAGTGTGAAACTGAAAATGCAACACGGGTCAAAAAAGAGAGAGAGAAGGTGTGATGAAGTCCTGTTTCTTATTCTATTCCCTCCATCCTCACTGCTATCTTCCTTGGACTGATGATTAGTGATTCAGCGCGTGTCTCTCACTCAAGCGTTCGCTCCAAACAGTGGTTATGGCCTTTTGTTCGCCTCAGCCAGAGGGTTTGGCGTAGAGGGGGAAGACGGCTCGTATGAATATGCATAACCTTCACGGGCTAATATCCACAGACAATCACGGTGAGGAGGGCAGAGCAGTAACGGGCGAAGCCGTGTGACTCGACTGTTTTTGTCTGATCGCTTCCTGCTGCGGAAGAAGAAACTGGTCGGCGGCGTCTCTCGTCTCAGATTTGTTGACTTTGACAAATTTAATGAGTTCGGTTTGATCTTTGACTCGAGCAGACCACGTCGAACATGCTCCAATTCATTTCTTTAATCTGACCTGTAAAGCTGACAGTCCAAATTCAAAGTGACAAGATTGTATTTCTAAGTTCGTGTGTGTGTGTGTGTCTCTATATATAAAATCATTTGCTGTCACTGCAAACACTGGTTGCTATAGTAACATAGTATACTCACTGATTGAAGACATTTACTGCTGCAATGTGCTGGTAACACACACACACACACACAGCCGTGTTTATTTATTTTGACCTTATTTCTAATAGTTTTTTTTGACAGGTCCGTGACGAGGCGCCACATTCCCCCATGCATCTTTTTGCTTAGTCACAGCATGTGACGTAAAACACGTGCCGAGGTGCAGAGACACGATGGGGAAGAAGATTCGATTGCATAGTAAGAGAGCAGATTTGAATCGGGCTTTCAAATCATCGACAAATGTGATTCAGGTCGAATCAGATTTCCTGATTCGGGCTTCCGGTCTGAACATGACCGTGGGTTATTCTCAGAATCCTTTCAGTTGTACACACCTCCTCTCTGAATCACACTGACCCTGCAATCTCTATTCGCCTCTTCTTTGTCCTCACCCTCTCCTCTCCAGTCACCTCTCCTCCAGCCTCCTCTCTCTCTCTCTCTGTAGTCTCCTTCTCTTCTGTCCTTCACATTCTTTCCTTTTTCTTCCACCCCTGCCCTCTCCAACTCTTTCTACCCTCATTCTGAATTCTACCTGTGTCCTCACATGTCTATTCATCCCTCTCTCCTCCTCCTGCCCTTGTCAAACCCTTTCAAACCCTTCCACCCTTCCTTGCTCTTCTATGGTTCATCTCCTCTATCCGTGCCCTCAGGATATTTGCCCCCGGGCTGGCAACCCCCCGCTGCAGTCCCCACGGCGGCTGTGCCAACTTACCCAGCAGGATGACGATGCACAGCAGGATGGCAATCAGTGCCCCCGTGCTGAGACCCGCGGAGGACAGGAACGCCTCGCCTTGGCACATCCGGATCCTGCCGTGGCGCTGGCACGGGCACACCCGCAGGGTCAAGGTGCTGGTGCCGCTCAGCGACGGCTCCCCGCCGTCCCACACGACGATGGGCAGCTCGTACAGCTCCTGGGTCAGGTGGTTGAAACGCCGTCGCCTGGCAATGATGCTGGCCGTGCTGTCTACGATGGAGAAAAACAAGAGGAAAAACTAATTAAGTAAAATAATAAGCGGCATTTATGGATTCCTCTTTGTTCTCCATTGTATTGGTTGGACCTAGAATTACCTCTTCACACAGACGCACGTTTAGATTAAGAATCATCAGCTCAACAACAAAAATATTGTGACTTGGATTTTATGCTTTTGAAGTATCTTAAGCTGGTGCCTTCCTTACTGCTGCTTCCCTGTGTTCCAAGGCTAATTAATTTCAAAGGTGTTCATTTACTGTTTTAATGCGCTGTAAAAAAAAAAAGCAGTTCATCTTGGCCTCTGCAGAGACACCGTTAATGGAACGTGTCGTGTGGATAAACAGAAGTGAATGAACTGAATGTGCCGAGAAGAAAAGGCAAACAGCAGAGAACTCAAGAGGAAGTCTGAGCAAAGAAAAACACACACACAGATGCATCGCTTTATACACATGAAAAAATAAAGAGAGGCTGCACTGGAAAAGAGCTTGTTGCTTTACTTGTGATGGCGGACCTGCATAAATGATCTGAGACGTGACGTGACGTTGATGAAACCGACTGGCACGAACTCCGTTCCGTGCAAATATTCTTGATGGAAAATGTTCAGAGTTCTTCAAAATAAATGTATGAATTATGTGTTGGGCAGAACACGCACAGGCGACGTGCCAACGTCCTCTATATCGCTGTAGCCAACTGAAGCATCCTTATTTACGTGAGCCAAGTTTATTTTTAAGTCAGTGGATCGGGCAGCCAAAGGGAGCTCACATGTACATGTACATACACATATACAGGCAGAAAATACAGACCGCAACTGGAGCAACATCACTGATGGAGCTGCTGTTAACCATCTGCTGGTGCTTTATGGTCCACCAATTCCAAACCTCACCACAGCACAGAATCTGTGTGAGCAGAGTGCTCGAAACTTTCTTCAAAGATGAACCAATGAATACGGCAAAAAGGAGAAACAGATGAAGTATTGATCACGGATTGATCGAGGAGAGCGTTTGAAATAAAGGCATTTCAAATGAAGGAAATGTGACGCTACACTTTAAATGATTCATTTTCGTGTTTTGATTTTTGTGTAATCAGCATAGTGCAGTGATATAATACCCATTCAGTCATTTTACAGTAGTTTTCTATCCAAACCTACCTGCACTCTTCTATCTCCACTTAAAAAGCTGCTCGTTTCCTTTTTTTAAAACAGAATAGGCATTTGACTTTTTTTTTTTTTCTCTCTCAGGGATTTTAAACGCTTCCTTTCAACAGCCGTGCATCCTAAGAGGCTTACACCAACACGACCACTTCACATGCCGGGGCTGGTCTGGGGGATTTACCGTTAAGAATCTAAACACGCGATGCTCGCTGGTGGGTGAGAGGGGATACCTCAGCAGGAGATCACCAGTTTATCTGTGATATGAAAAGGCATCCAAATGGCTACAGTTCTATGGAGAGCACTAACAAAGCAAACGCTGCATATCTGTGTAATTTAAGGCAGAATTCCTCCTTAAGAAGCTGCATTATAAGATAAGGAGTCACATGATCAGCCATCCCTGTACATTCAAAGCATGTGGCTGGATGAATCACATACCTGGAAGTCTAACTTGGGCCTCACATGACTGACTAACTAGAAAGTTGCAGATGACACATTGCTGATTTATATATATCTATATAGTCACACAATATTTTAAGTTGCGAAAATGCTGAATCGTGCACAGGGCAACCTTTTCCTTTCCACCCAGCAAGAGGAGAAAAAAAAACACCTCCACCGCGCTGTACTATCGTGCTGCTGCTCTGAGACCTCGCCTCCCACTCCAATCTCTGCTCCATCTATGAATAATTATAATGATCGACAGTCGGAATGACAACACGTACTTCAAGCTTTATTAAGTCAGACTCGCGGTATCACCGTATCAGCAAGCAGATGGGTGCAGGGGGGGGAGATGCAAATAACGAGAGAGAGAGAGACAGAGAGAGAGAGAGATGGATGATGAGAAGGAGAGGCAAGGTGGGGGTGAATGGAGGAGGTGTGTTTGTGCGTGAGTCAAAGAGAGAGAGGCTGAGGTGGAGAGACACAAACAAGCCGTGCATACGTCACAGACGTACAGAACCACGACAGCACGATGAGGAAGTGCACATCAATTATGCCAATTTCACATTAAAAGCGCCTCTAGTTGCAGGTGTGGCTGGAGCAGAGCTGCTCGCTTTGTTGATTAACGCCACGGCGTCAGATGCAGCCACATGGAGAGACGAGCACGAGTTAGCACAGTCATGTTTAATGTGAGGCAGAACAGGCAGGTGACCACCTGGGAAATGAAGTAGAAATCTGTTTTTAAGAGCATTTTACACTTCGTTGAAAACCACCCTGAACATGTTATTTTGCAGATCACCAGCAATCAACTTGCTCCGGATTTCTATTGCGTAAGAAAAATGCGTACAGACGTTAATATGCATGTGTGTGAGGTTCTACATAACCCTGAGGAATTCCCTCCCTGCTCTGGGTTCGTTAAGCCAGAAAGTACGAGCCACGAACTGGCAAATGGACTCCCAGAAGCATCAGTATGCGAGGTGAAGTATCGCTTACATAACTTTTGTATCACTTATGTATAACTCTCCATCTCAAGATGTGATACCTGCTGAGATTTCACAGCAGAAACGTGTTAGAGTACCTGCCCTGCAGGACCTCACCTGTGATCATTCCCATAGTTTGTTATCCTAATTAAACAAAAACTAAAATTATACTGATCTACAGCATCGGTTGATACACTCGCACATTAGTCGATGCAAATAGATTAGTCGTGGAGCTGGCTCAGCGTAAAACATAAAGTGCGAATAAAAAAAAAAAGAAGAGAGAAGCGAAGCCAACAATAGACGAACGCGACAGATCTCTGCAGACTTCACACTTGCCTACACATGCACTTAGCTGGATTCCTTGTGAACTTCGGTGGGTGTGTGTGTAGGTGCCGCTGATGGAATTCAGCACGAACCTCCTCTCTCTCCAGTTACCACTCGAAGAACAACATGAACAACATGGATTGCGGTGGCACCCTATTTGGGGAACAGTACAGGCTGGGTCACATTCTAAAGGTTTTGGAGATCAGCTCAAGTTTACTTGCAAATGTCATGAAATATGAATTATTTATGTAAGTTCACACCATTGTTAGACTTCTAAAGTTTAGAGAGGAAGAAGCATTTGATTTCATTTGTGATTCTCTTGATAATCTACAAGGCTCTGTATTGACTAGGTTGTGAACCCACCGTCATTAACACTGGCCCGAAGGTCAAAGTTTTTACCCAAATTTCAACATTTTTATCTTAAAACCACTATTTTAGTTATTTTTCTATCGTGGCTTTTCATTGAACATCATAAGGTGGCTGTTGGGGTCAAACCTGTGACTCTACGGGCAAATGATACATACATTTAATTCTTGCTTCAAACAATGAAACTTAAATTAGACTACTCCACATCGGCGCTTACAGTATCTGAACCTATCTGTAAATCAGTTCGACCGAGTATAGCACCATTGCACGCCATGAGCTCTTTATCCCGTAACAAGCATATTAAGCTGAGGTTGTTGCACATGAGTTTTTGCACGATGAAGCGATTTTTCAAAGACACGAGGTCACTTGAAATGAGTCGAACAATGTCGACACAGTTTCCCTCCAGTGCAGTGCGGTGTAAACCAGACTGATATGTTTGGAACAGGATGAATTTCAACATTGGTTATTACCAGTTTGACTTGAACCAATATTAATGCTATTTTAATCAAACTATAGCACTGATGCCATTTTCGTTTTGGCAGGTTACCGTATAATAATCAACACAGGATATACTAAATAGTTTTGCCTCATTGCTATCTCTATATTTCCTTATTAATGCTTTTATTTTGGAATCTTTGGATACCTTTTGTTAATGTCAAGCTATTACCTGGTCATCACTTTTGTAATAAATAAACATCATTACTTAATTATTACAAATGTATGACCCATTATTACCGTGTTATTACAGAAGAGTGATGTAAACCACAATTAACTGGATGTGTCATTTGCACTTGAGGCTAAATATATAACAGATTACCATCTGCTAGTCAACAGCTCACCGACAACATTCAGTACTGCCAAGCCTTCCTTTGGTATGAACTGCACTTTGGAAATCGCTGCATGTCCCACACGTGCCGAGATGTAGACTGTAATTAGACTAATTATACTTCAATTATTCGGTATAGATGGTTTGTTTGGGTTCACTAAGCCCCGCACAACCAAACAGAACAGAGCAAATACAGATAGTGTTACACATTTGGCCTAGCTTTGAATTTCAAACACTAATATCAATTTGTGCAGAAAATAATAAGGCCTTTCATGCAGAATAACAAACAGCGCATCGGGGGATGAACGTGACAATCGCTTCTTTAAGAGAAGGCCCTGCATTAGGATTAGTCCGATTCAGTAAGGCTTAGTTTAACAAAACATGTTTTGCCCTCTGCATTGGTTTCAGCCTACATACTGTCACCGCATGGCATGTTAGTCCTGCGAGGTTTTGTTTCATGAGTTACTCATGAGTTGCTTCTGCAGCAACAATCAAAAGGAACTGCAGAGTTCCTCCGGTGCACATCCACACAGCTCCGATGTCGCCGCCGAGGCCTTACTGCACACTCATATATGTTACATGCTTATATAAAAGCTAATTAAATACTCCAGTACCAAAGTTTATTGTGCAAGTGTTGAGCAAATCAGCCCGAGACAAGCTGCTCTGCCCTTTTTCTACAGATCATGCTGTTTCAGCAGAAAATGGGTGTTGGCGAACACGCGTTGGAAGTGAAGTGTGAATGACATAAAATGTAATTAAACATCCCACATATCAATGGCTTGACGGCGCTTCTTTCAACGCGGCTGATTAACTGTAATATCACGAGGTCTTCTGTATGCACACTGCGAGAAGATGCCTACAGAAATCAATTGATCTGTTAAAGTGTGCCGGTTATTTAGAGATCACAGCCTCCGTTTAATTGCCTTTTTAGAAGCAGATGTCATCACAATGTGACAGATAAGGAGATCAAAAAGGCATTCAATTTCCAGTCATTGTAAAGTGCGCACAGTCGACTCCAACATATTTAAAGGGCTTTTAACAGAATAGGTTTGTCACAAAGTGCCTCCCCGGAGCAGCTCTGCAGAAGCATCCCTCCCTTGTTTTTCAGCTTTAATGGTGCCAAATATGCTGTAGGAGTCTGACCTGCATTTATCGTAGCACTTCAACTGTATGAACACATCTGCATGACAGCTTTGTGTTTTTTTTTTTTAAGGATACCCTGCCTTCATCTCCTGCAAACAAAAGATGGCAATTCAAGCAAGGAAAAAGGCTGCGAACTGAAACTAAGACTGAATGTGTGTTTTCTTTTCTCGGCTAAAAATTCAGCCGCTGCGCTGATCCGATTTTGTTAAACGGAGCTGTTGCCGGTCTCCGTACGAAAAGCACAGATTGGAACAAGATAACAGCAAATCCGATGATTGCAAGTATGGAAAAGAGGCTTCAGTTAATCTTTTAAAAGTCACAATTGTTAAATTATCCGATATGAGTGAGGGGAGATCAATTGCAGGTATCGTTGGTTATTGACCTAAAAAAGTAGTCATTATTATTTTATTATTAAAACGTGCACAGAGCCACAAAAATCCAAGTTTGTGAGGATCCATTGTGGAGCAAACTGTAACTGAGGAGGAAAGCAGGTCATGAGAGAGTTAGTGCTGTGAGTGACAGAGGGATTTTCGTCAGTCGCACAACAACAGAGGGAGGTATTAGGCCCTGGCACACAGCAGCTACCAACTGTTGGTCTGCCACAACAGCAATGAAAGAAGTTGCTTCGAGTGTGAAGAGCTTTACTTTAATTATCAGACACAGGAGTCAACAGTGTGGTGCATTGTGCCTCTCTCTCTCTCTCTCTCTCTCTCTCTCACCCGGATACTGTGAACACAGCAAATAACTTCTAATACACAGTGGCAGTGGAACGCTATATGACTCTGACACCTCTTTTGAGTGGAAGTGCAAATGCAGGCTGGAGATGAGTGAAGCGGCGTGAACTCAGAGTGCTGCAGCTTAACAATAAGAGGGAAGTTGATGTTTTGAAGCTGCTGTGAACAGTATGAGGAAATACAAAGGTCCCTGTATGCTGGATATTCCAATCCCACTTCTACATAAACAAAGACATAAATTATGATCTGTTGTTTACATGACCTATTTATTTCAGAGGGATAATTTATCCTGTTGGGAATCATTTCTACCTCGCAGACTATCCACAACAAAACAAAAACCTTTTTTCTTTCAGGTTGTCTCTGATTTTAAAAAAAGAATCATTTTTCTATTTCCATGTCATGACACATAATCGTCCCATCCCCTACAGAGTTATAACACAGTTATAGTTTGAGGAAAAACAAGATCCTGTGGGATGGTATGCAGCGGGAGCTTAACCCAAACTGAAAGGCTCCATTATTCAAGCAGCGTGAACTTAAAGGGGAAAAAAAAAAAAATAGAAACTGCTATCAATCCTTCAAGAAAGTTTCCTTTGTGATATTTTGGTTTGTGGCTCTACCACTTTTTAGGGAATCACTTCAAATCGTAGATATGTGGATTGGAAACCTGGTGTTCTAAGAGTTTAAACTGCACTATTGACTCGAAGTAGACCCCAAAGTCCTCCATGGGTAAACCTATTGACTCGAAGTAGACCCCAAAGTCCTCCATGGGTAAACCTACTTACCAGGCACTTGCCTGTAAACCTAGCTCCAGGAGGTCTCCCTGTAGACCTTTCCAAAGACACTGATCCATAGAGGGCTTTGAATTGCTCTTACTCTGGCCCAGAAAAAAGCTACAAGGATCACCGGTGGTCAAAATATCACAAACGAAACTTCACCTTACTGCAACTTTACACTGTAGTAATTGTGCCCATGGCGGACGTAATTAACATTTTATTGTTCGCAACTTTAAGATAGGTCTCACAAAACGACTGCATCGCCGTGACCAACCTGTTTATTAACTATTTTTTTCAGCATTTGCTTTGAAATAGCAGCATATGGCAAATCAGCAAGAGATGTTGTGCAGACAACAGTGGAGGTGTATCCATAATAAGTGTTTTTCACAACATATACAACACAGTCAGGCCCGATAAAGAGATGCAGAAATAACAGTCCACAAATAGTTGTTGTCACTCCAGGTTTTATGGAAGTCTGCGAGTCTGGAGATTTTCAGTGCGGTGTCTTCAATTTTTGATTAGCTCGAACTGTTTCAGCCCTGTGGGGAATGAGGACTTCTGCACTGAACAAGTCAAAGAAAAATATGATACTGATCAAGCATGGGAGACTAAATATTCTGTCTTCTCCCCCAACAAGTACTATCACAGTACCCTGCTCCACTGGGTTGATAAAACTGAAGAACTAATGTTGAATAAACAGGTTAATGATTATCCATCGTGTCTTTTGAGCAGTGTAACAGTTGATCTTCCCTTTGCTTGATTCATCAGCCTTCACCTTCACTCCAAAGTACCTGAATGCAGCAAAACATGCTTCTGCCATCAGTGTTTTTAAAGAGGGCAAGAGAAAGCCTGTGCTGAGAAGCAGCCGGTCCAAGGGCTAAACAGACTCATCTCCCATTATCGCATCAAATCTTTTTTTCTCCTCCTTCCTTTATCTCTCAGGTGCTCCCTTCCTCCTCTGGAGAGATTCATCTGGAATGCTGTGAACTCCTCCTCCTCTCAGTGGGCAACTATGGGATCCTGTGGCTTGAGAGCTTTTAAAAAAAAAAAGCCCTGTGACTGCAGACCAACCTGGGGGTTAGGGATTCACCTGAGACCGAGAGGGTTGTCATGGTAACACAAACCGTTGGCCCAATAGGTGACGGAGAGAGAGAAAGCACCAGAGTGGGAAATCCATTTGACAACACGGTACGCAAACATGCCAGATCTCTATGACTCTTTTGTTTCATGAAGACGCGAGATCCCAGTGCAGCTTTACACATTTCCATTACACCTCCGAGGTATATGAGGAAATCGGTACATCTTATTGGATCTTGTAATGAGAGCAATGTGGACGGAGCCCCTGCCCCGAAGGCGAGGAGTGCAAAACTCATAAGAAATGCAAACAAACATATCGATTTCCTTAATTACCTTCATTGTCTTTCAGGGTGAAGTTGGGATTAACCGGGAGCTGGCTGGGCAAAGCGAAGGAAAAGCGCTGTCCATTGGCAAAGTCATCCTTATCCACCGCTGTGACAGTCTGGATCACCTGCGATTCAGAGGACACGGGGTGAATCACTCTGCTCAGACAACACCTGCAACATTTAATTAGCCGCTGCGGCATCTACAATCACTTTTCAGTCTAACTGCGTGCAAGGCGAGGATGGGATTCGGTTTCTGATGCATGTTGTGTGATTTGTTAATCATAATTTGACACAGACAGAGTTCCTCTGACCCATAGTCAACTCTCCTCTACCAGCGTATGCTGCCTGAATGAGTGTAGCTGCTTATGATACCAGGATTTCAGAACATTTGGCTTGTGCAAAGGGGGCTGGCAGGGGCCGGCATGTGACAATGACAGGAGTGCTCCGAGGGCAACCTCACTGCTACTTTTGTCATCTTGTTACCCTTAATTGGTACGAGACACAGCAAGAGCAGCGAGAGAGGAGGAAGCCACGGCTGAGAGGACAAAACCCGACCTGATAGCCTCTGTCACCACGGGAAGTTCTTATCTCCACTGTAGGATTTGGGGTGTTTTCCGGTGCGCTTGCACAAGCCTGTGTCTTTAACCGTGCAGTATTAGGATGTACTTTGTGTGTGCTTGGGTTTACTTATGTGGATGTCATGGTTGGCGAGGTGGCACCGGCCGAGAAGAGCGGGTTTATCTTCCTTCTGGTGTTAATGGTTCCTGAGTTCTCATGATTTCTTTTACTCTTAAAAATTAGGGTAGCAGGAGACCAGAGGAGGCAAATTCATGTTCAGAGAATAATGAGCCTGATGTGCCTCTTGTCTAAGCAGTTCCTGCACTGTGAGTTTATCTATATAGAGCTAAAGAAACCTGCTTGATACATGCATTAAGGAATTGAGCTGAGCTGTGACTGCTAAGCTGACAAGATCCTCACTCTTACCGTCAGCACGTCCAGGTGTTTAACAAACCTTCAACCTTGATTTCTAACATGTGGCATCGAAACTGACGTCAAAGTTCGAGTTATTCTGCCGCTAACAGTAACACAAGGTTTCGGTTTTGCACCACACTAACCAAGTGGCTCCTTTTTTACACTGAACCTCAAATGCGGAGACCCGAGGCCACTAAGCATGAGGCTGTGTTTAAAAAACGGTTATTTTTACCGTCGTACTGTTGCTATGGTTAAACCAGCAGTTTAATTTAACTCTTAATTGGAACGAGATGTCCTGCCAACCAATCAGGAATCAGATACTAAAACATTAATGAGCAGACTGTCCTCTGTCACATTCAACACATATAATTCATCCCACTTAATCCCCTGGGCCAAGAACCCCGAGGCTTAATTCAAATGTAATACCAACTTTAATTCAAACTTTTCTTCCACGAGATTGAAACGATTAAATAAAAAATGTATTTAGTTGTATCATCCTTTGCCGAAACCGCCATTTCAGCCATTTCCATGCAGCTGATTGCTCTATATTTAAAAAAATAAAAAAAAAAGATCTTAATTTAAACGACTCAGAGCAAATTGGAACGAGCTTCGATTTAGCGCTGTCATGGTTTGCTGCTACGATACTAATTTTGAATGAGGAATGATTAAGCAGCTCTCTCCAAACGCCTTCGGGGTCTCTCACTGCTCAGCTCTCAATGAGCAACCCAAACAATAGTTAGGTCATAATGTATGTAGTCAGGGCGATGACTGAGGTGTGTCTCTGTAGGGGAGACAGAGATAGCTGTATCGGATGTTTTCTAGGTGAATCCTAGACGCTCACCTGTCCCGGCCTTGAGCTCTCGCACACGATGACTTCCTCGTCCGTGGCTATTTCTGGCGGATTGTCGTTCACGTCCAGCACCTGGACGGTAACAGGGACGTGACTGAGAAGGCCGGGGTTGTCTGGAGCAGAGAGGGAGAGAGAGAGAACAAGTGACAAAGAAGATGAAAGTCAAATTTTAAGCCTTTAATAACAAAGTAGAACGTCAACAGTGTAATTTGAAACTGGGGCACACTGTGCTCTTCTTGTTAGGCTGCTTATGGGTGTTTTGTCTGAAAGCACTGAGGGATGCAATGTTGCAGAAGGCAGTTTTGTGTATTAAAGCACATCTGATCATACGTGTGCAGCGTTTTCTTTGCACAGCTGGTGTGCTCGGTTGAGATATAGTATAGAACCTATAGTATATAGGTTGCATAGACTGCAATACAGCAATGTCAAGCTGAAGTGCTCCTAGAAGTAAAATGGGAGCAACCTTTACAGCAATGTAATTCAGCTTTTAGCACCTATGAGGCCAACAACAATACTGACTAATTTGTTAATTTACACAAACTGTACAAAGGTCAACAACGATAGTGGGAGGTTGGTAAAGGTTTCCCATCATTTTTCCAGTAGCACTACAGAGCAATCCCACGATCCACGGGGTGCCTCGGTCTCCAACTGAAGAAGACTGGCTTTACCGGAAAGTGTGCAGCAGGACAAATAGCATGCTCGCTCAGCGAAACAGAAATAAACAGAAGAAAAAAGTCTCGCAGGTGCGGCAGCCTTTCTGTTAAATTAATGTTTCAACATTTTACTTAATCTTGTGCACGGAGCTTTCCGTGTGCTGTGTTTTCTCTGACGGCTTTTCGTGCTTTTAGATGCTAAACACCAAGTTGATCCAACAACTATCACTGAACTTTAATCATTCTGTAATTCATCTGCTCCCGGTGACCGTTGGAAGTGTCTGCAGCAAACCGTGCAAGGTACCATGTGTCTATGACACTGTGCGTCCTTGCACTCATTCAGAGTGGTAAAAATTTATCATTCTGCCTTTTGACAGCGTCTTGGCATGTAACACCATCCTTGAATACTAAGGAGAGGTGACGAGATAAAGAAACATTAGCATGCAGCACCTCTGCTGGTTGGCAAGAGATTTGCCTAATTGTGATTACAAATTACCCAAGTTACCTGATAGCAATTCTTCAAGTTAGCGGGGCCTGTGTTGATTTAATTAATTTTCAGTGTAGGAAAGGACATTGAGACAATTGAACTAATTTGATTTTGTAGTTAATTATAAGGAAAAATACAGTCTAACCTATTTGAATGGATTCTAATCAATATGCAAATGATCTCCTTCATCCCTGTGTTCTGCAGACTTTAGTCGTTAATTTCAACATTAACTCACCTGGGCTGTGTTTTAAATACTGTTCCTGATTGTGATATTACTGGTAATGATTCCATGAAAACATGGTGCTGCTCTTTGAGCAGTTACCTTGGACTGACCATGTAAATGATTAAGAATCAGAATAAAATCCAAACAAATGCTTTTCCGTACTGGAAGCTATTTTTGGAAGCCATTTCCGCTCCTAACGTACTTAAGCACACTTTATCCGTTCACTTCCTCTTTGACTCAGTTTTCACATGCCATCACAACCCCAAATCTCTGTTCAAATACATGAACCACTGGGGTCTGATCCCATAGTACAACGGAGAGACAGAGTCTCAGCTCCCTCCTGTGTTCCCTCTATTTTCCTGCCACCAGCCGGTCCATCTCTGAACTCCTCCATCCATCTATGACCCTGATCCTCCCATCACTTACCCCTTCATCCCTCCATCCCTCATCCCTCGACCCTTTATCCATTATCCCTCCTACGGTGCGTCACCTTGGTTCACCTTCATCCACAATGTGCAGTGAAGCATCTTTTACTCATATCAGCATGCTCTTTGTTAGTGAAATAGTATATAAGCGCAGTCTGTTTGCTTGAATAAAATTCAGCAGTTTAGTTGAGGGGTGGTCAAGTCAGAGTTCTTCTGCTTCAGTGTCTTTGATCAACTGAAGTGAAGATCTGAATAAAATCTGTGCTGCTGATTTTCTTCTGTAGGTAAAAGCAGAGTGTGCGGTACAGATTCATATAGTCATTCCTTTTTATGGAAGCTTTCTTTTGTTGATATTGATTCTTACACCAATTTTACACGCTATGAATCTCAACCCGGGCTGCTCTCTGACTATATGATCCCCTCAGGGTGTCTTGTTATCTTGTGGGAAAGGCGAGAAAAAAAAAAAAACCCATAGCACCTGCCTTTATTTTTAATCTTTACTTCCACTCTTTAAATCATGCTGTTGTGGCACAATGATTTCAATGTAATACTGATAACGTTTTATAATGTCTCCCGTTGGCTCGGGGCTAAACAAGACGAGTGTGAAAGGAAAGAGCAATCTCTTCAAGTGCTTCTTTCAGGAAACTGCATAGCAATATTTCATGTGTTTACTACAGTCCCTGAATGTGTTCTACATGGGAGATGTAGACCTTAAGTTATTCAAATATGTCAGGTCAAGATAATTGTATCTTCAGTATATGTCTACATGTATGCACGTCTTACGTATTACACATTTCTTGTAGATACTTCGACATAATTTGAGTAAATAGTAATAAAGACTCATTTCAACATGGGAATAAATTCAAGAAAAACCTAAATCAGCTCATTAAATAAGAGCGAACATAAAGCAGCAACCTGGGTACCACCTACCGATCTCCGAGGCCATCACGGTGATGTTGTGCCAAGACATGTCTTCTCTGTCGAGAGGTTGTGTCGTCCGTATAACACCGCTGCTTTCATCGATTCTGAAGTTCCTTACTTCCTCTTTGCTGTCCAAGAAATACCTATTGGGAGAAGAACATCATGATCTTATGTATTCACTCCGACATTTAAACAAACACAGCGATGGCAGAGCAGAGAAGAGGAGGTACAAGAGGACGTTTAGATTAATTGCAGGCTACAGGGAACTGTTTGCAGGTTTTTTTTTTTATGTCAAAAGATTTCAATACTCTTTAAGTTTAACTTATATCTCTGTTTCATCTATTATAATTACTATAATTTAACTTATATCTCTGTTTCATCTATTATAATTACTATAATTCACATAATTAACAAAACAAACAATAGATGCAGGATATAACTACACCTAAAGCATCAGTCCACTTCGTGTTCTGTACAAAATATATAAAAACATTATAGGCCAAAGTGGAATATGTATTAACATGGACTTAAAGGGGAATTCCAGGAATTTAGTATTAGACCTATAACCCTTTTAAAAAAAGAACAAAATCCGACACAAACACAGACTCTGTCTGTAAAAATATGTAGAGTGCCTCTTTAAACCAAAAACACTATGCACGCACTTTTAGTTCACCGTTTTAGTTCAGGGCTTTATGAAACATTTATTTACTTTTGTTTGTCGTATTTAGTGAGAAAATGTAACAAAGTAGAAAACAACAGCAGAGATGAGAGATCCAGAACCAAAACCATGAAGTGCACAAGTCAAAGGGGATATTCGTATGCATCTATGATTTTTCATAGATAGTCTCCAAAACACATGAATAGAATTATCCCAACAGCTTTCAGGTTTTCTTCGGGGGCTGACAGAATGTTCTAAGTCAAGAGCAATTATCTTCAATATTTAATAGTGACAAAAGGTGATGTTCTGCTGGAAATGTTTACACTGTTGTAATAGCTTTCTAGCAACACTGTTATCAAACTCCAAGCAGTCTGCGGAATACAAAAATGAGCTCAGCTCTCATGAGTTCAAGCACTAAATGAGCATTGACTGTGCATTCCCTAATTTATCTCCTAATGACCTATTTACACCTTTAATCCGGCACTCTCCTGAGTAATACGGCCTAAGTTGGCAATTTTCAATTGACATGAGAGATGGTAAATGGTATATGGGTATTTATGCCAGGTTTATTGGAAATAATGAACTTTTTTTTTTTAGCTTGAATTGCTTACAAGTGCACCCAGCACCCTCAGTAGGAATGTTGTCATGATTTATTAAACACTCAGGCTCATAATAGCATGAAGGTTTTTCAGGCAGAGCGTTTCAGTAAGATTTGTTAAGCATTCGCTCTGTCAAAGAAAAATCCGCTGAGAGACACTTTAATTCTGCTAATTACGGCTACTGGTGTTACATTTTGTGCATATTTGGGGGTTTATGTTCTCATTCCTACAGATACTAGACAAAAGTACATCATAGAACAATTATTTTTGTGAGCAAAAAAATGTTTTCTTTTCTTCAGGAAATATCCAGTTTTCTTATCAGACCTCCAGAGTCATATCACAACAACTGCCCTAAGTGTATATTTCTACTTCTGTTTTTTTCTCTGGCATTCTGGGCAAAGTGAGAAATCTAAATTAAAACCCAGTGCTTGTAGGTACGTCCAGAAATATGTATTTTTTTCCACTGCAATCGCCTCGGACTGCAGCGAGCATCAACAACTAAAGGCTGACTAAAAGTCTTCAGTATTGCAGCCTAGTTAGGTGCAAACACAAAAGTGTGGCATGGATACAAAACTTTTTAAAAAGGTGCAGCATTAAAGAGATATTACGGTTTGTCATCTGTACAGTGGTCAAACTCTTGCTTATTAGGCTGAGCGCTACATTTTCAGACTTGGTTGTCAAATTATAGTTCTATCAAGATTAGTCTTACAGAGAGGTCCAACACACTTTCTAAAGTCTAAGCAGCCCTGTGCATTAAACAAGATGACTGGCTGATCTAACTCTCAGTTAGGAGGTAAACACAATACAGTCGTGTTTGAACAGGCCTGGAAAAAAAGCCTGCATGTTTTCTTATGCACAGCCTGGAGAAGCATATTTAAGACTTAGTAGGAACCTCTTTGTTCAGTCGTCTTGCACTGAGCGGGAAAATGTTGCTGCTGTATGTTAACATGCCAACATTCGTATGGTAGCATGCTGGGTTGACATTAGTAGTATTAGTTGTAGAGGTTTCCCGTTATGAACTAAAGTGCTGCACAAATGTGAACTCGGTGGTACTAGTTAAGAAGTACATAAGTGATTGGGGTTTTTCTATTTGTGTTCATTGTGCCCTGATCACAACTGCACAAAAGTGTAGCGTGCACATAACATTAACAACGTAACTAAATGCAGCTTTTCCAGGCGTTTTATTGTCATCTATTTAAAACTCACGGCTTCGATGCAGTTTATTTGGAAGCGGCGGGTAAACACAATTGTTCCTGATTATGGTAATGTGTAAGAGCAACCAGAGGTAATGAGCCATCGAGACTGTTTGGGTATTCAGATGTCCAAGACCAACATTTGATATGTCACTTCATTAACATGTTTATTTCACTGCATGCATGGACAGACTTCTGATGATCAAAGAGAGCCAAATACTGATCCCTGTTGCATTCTGATGAAAACAATCGCACAGTCATTTTGCTTTTCTCTGGGTTCAAGTGGATGCCATCGAAATACTTCCCGCTGCCTTCCTCTTTATGCGGCGAACATTGGGAGTGATACAGGTATCCCGCAAGGAGAGCCAGGAAACTCTTTCATATGTAGATTACCTTCTTGTTTACTACAAATCTTATTCTGAAATGAATCAAAGAGTGTCTGCCTCCCATTTGAAATTGTACATCAGTGATCAAGAAGCGCAGAGCTCAACCCTTCAAAATAAGGAGGACAGTAACATGGTCATAAGTCCTTGAATAATCCTGTTTAGAAAAGCCCTGCGGCCGATGACTTTAAACTATTATCCTATAACCAATGAATGATTTTTTTTCTTACTGACATATCAGCAATAGTTGATGTCATGAGAAGTTCCAAGTTTACAGGTAGTCCATCAATTATGTCAAGGCTATAGAGGGAATTCAAAACAAGCTGTGGAGAGCTGCTTGATGTAACGTCATGAAACGAGGTACCTGTGTAGAGCAGAAACCTACGATTAGTCCACTGCCCAAGGGTAGTATCTATTTTTTTTTTTCCAACAGTACACAAGCATGTGTTTAGAGCGCATACAAATGTTTCGCCTTAGGAAAAATTTAACCATCTACCTGATGATGCCAAAAAATGAGAAAGATTCGCTATGCATACAGCTGATCAAACAACAGGCTGTTCAACAGATTTCAAGTCAACATTAAACTCTGCACCATCTGAGAAACCAGCGTATCTGATAATATGCAACCACACAAAGTGTCAAGTCATAGCTTTAAATGTGTATCTATAAAAGGTACAATTACATGGGCAGAGAAACGGCATGCAAATTGGAGTCTGAGTTAGACAAACATTTCTTGGAGGCAGAAATAATCTTATTAGTTGACTTAAACCTCAGCAGGCAAATCCAAAGCACCTCATAAACATCTGAGTGGTGAACCCGAATGCCAAATGAATAAATGAGTAAGCTATTACTGATGAAGCTGTGACCAGTTTGGCAAACATGGACTGACTCATTATCAAAATTCTTGCATGGCAAACATATGCTTTACTAACTAGGCTAATCCGAGCAGATATGGTAACCAGGCTTTTTAGAATTTTTTCGAAAATCCATCTGGCGATGACTGGGGTGTTTCTAAAAAAAGGTTTTTGGCAACCAATTAGTTGACAAAATGACAGAGTAACATTGGCTGCCGGTCACATCTGAAAGAGTGCTCAGCCTTAAAATAAGCCTCGTAATATTTAGCAACCTCCTCTTACCCCCTTCGCAGTGTGCAAGTCTCCCATTTCTTAACAAGAAAAGCTAGATCTTCAGTGCTATCCAATGATTCACATCTAATAGGACAGTATGCCTGCAGAGCTCCTCTCCCTCTCGATATTTGTAATCATTGCTGCAGACTGTGCAGTATATGTACATAGATGACTTACCTGACAGGACTGTTCCTGCTGTCAGGATCTCGAGCCGTTACAGCGCCCACCTCTGTGCCACCCGGTGCGTTCTCGTACACATCCATGATATAATGATCTATAGAAAAGACAGGGGCTTCGTCCACATCCCCAACTGTGATTTTAAGCGTGGCAGTGTCTTTGAAGGAACCGAGATAGGAAAAACGAGGATCCACATGTGTATTCACCCCCTCGATGTGGAGGGTGTAGGTCTTCTTTCTCTCGTAGTTCAGAGGCTGTTGGGGAAATGGCACCATAGGGGAAAACGTCATTAGCACTCTAGAACAAAGTGGCTGCATTTATTTTGGATGGATGGAAAGACAAGAAAAATGTCAGTTTGAGAAACTGGACAAATTAAATAAGCAGATGTTTTATGTTTTTGTCATAATTGTTAGGAGTAGGACTTCTTTCTGTTAGCTGAACAATGTTAGAACAAAACAAAGAGATGTAATAAATTAGGTATCTGAGAGATGTCGGTGTTTAGAAGAAATACAATTTCAGTGCATGACTTTTCAGCTACATGTAGACATTTGGAATCTTGTCAGTTTTTACTCCGACCAAATGAATTTCAGTTAAATTCAACACCCATATTTTTAACTTCCTACCACGTTCGCTGTAACAATATGTTCTGAATAATTTGGACCTCTTTGGAGCAGTGTACATCGGCTGCTTTACTAAAACCAGCCTCTGCAGATGGCAGTTCTGTATGCATGCCTGCCCTCATATGTTTTTACAGCGACACTGGTCAAAGCTCTTTAAAGTTCACTTTTAAGTCCGATCAAAAGCCTGGCAGACGTAGCTATTTCCTCATACAAGTGTCTCGGATGGATTGCATTTCTGTCTTGTAAACAGCATTAGCTTACCTTTTTAAGGCTGATGATGCCCTCTCTTGTGTCTCTGTCCATGGATATGGAGAACATAGTGGCCCCTTCCGAGTTAATGATGCTGTACTTGATGTCTGCATTGATGCCGAGGTCCTCATCATTGGCTTTGATCTTCCCGACCGGTTTCCCCACTTGAGCCGATTCAGGGACGTACAGTTGGTAATTTTCTGTGGATCAACATTGATGTGCACCCGTTTAGAGACAGCAAATAAAAAATTAAATAAAAAAAAGACATGATCTGCCTCACATCACTGTCTGAATGTTTCCCTAAAAAAAGTCTTAGCTGTTCAATTGGATTATGCCGCCATTTGTTCCTGAGGGAATATCATTAAAAGTACTCTGCAGTGCTTCAATTGACATTAAATACTAAACTGTGGTTGATAGCGTTGCAACGGCACGGATCAAACTCTAAGGCAGATGATTATTCACAGAATGTTGATGGTTTTGAAATAGCTTGTCACTGCAGCACAAGATGGAAAACTCAGCCGTGGGGGGATTGTGTTTGATGAGGCACTTTCAAAGACAAAGAATTACAACTTTATCATTACTTAAATTCATCATCAAAATGGGGGGAAAAAACGCTGCAAAACAGTGTTTTGATTAATGCCAGTCTAATTTAGCTAATTATTGAACATTGAACTGCAATATTAGTCACACAATAATGAAGTATAATGCATCACAGTGAGGTTCAGAGCAGGTCTATGACAGGAAGCATCAATAATTAAAATAAAATCCATGATTTGCTCTCCTAAGATTGATATATTTGTCTGCAAATACTTGAAACGCTGTTATTCCAACACACTGGAAAAGCATCATTTGCCTGGGTTTCATGGGCAAATGCATAAAAAGATTTTTCTCTGCTATGTAAATGATTTTAAAAATAGCACCTTTCCAACAGTCATATTTGTACTTCCCCAAGAAAAATATAGTACAGAACTCTTTTTCTGGATGCATTTCAGTTAATGCAACCGCCTCAGGCGTCTGTAAGGGGAGGTCTTCTGCTCAAGGCCAAAAACGGAGAACAACTGATTATATTTCCATCCAGAGCTTGGACATTTATTGTAATAGAAGGTGCTGTACAGTTAAGTAGTAGTAACTCATTGCCATTACCACTGGTTGTTTTACTAATTAATTGCCCTTCTGGCTAGTTTCCTTGCAAAAAAGCCAAAAGGCAACATTATTTTCAGGGTGAAGAGTTTTCAATCAGAGAATTTAGCACAATGCACCTTATTCCAACACAAACAGCTGTCTGTTTCTTATATATACTGCACTGAAGCCTTTATTTTGTGTTGTTGGGTACTTACTTTGGGGAAACTTGGGCGGGTTGTCGTTGATGTCTGTCAGAGTGATGTTGATGGTGGTTGAGCCAGAGAGGCCTCCGACCTGGCCTGCCATGTCTTTGGCTTGGATAACAACAGTGTAGTGTTCTCTGGCTTCCCGGTCCATGTTAGCTAAGGCAGTCCTGATGATTCCTGCGTGGTTGGAGGACAAGAAACCATTTGAGAAATGAAAGAATCAATTTGTGGGTAACGGAAACTTTGAGAATAAATACAACAAGACAACACGACATGGACAGAAACAGAGTTGAGGGGGTGAAGATAACGGTTTCCTGCCATTGTCCTGATTTTTGTTCTTTCCTACCAAAACTTCTTCAGGTTATGGACTACTCACACCGTAACAACCTTTCCTTTAAAGACTAACACCATAAAACCGTGCTTCTTTCATCTTTGATTTTCCGGGTCTCTCACAGTCAAGGTTAGCCTTTCCTCACTTTTCATTATATTTAAAATGACTATGCAACCTTGGATAGGGGCAGAATGCAACTTTCTAAGCCACCCACTCGATCACGTTTATTACTACAATAACACAGCAAACACAGCCATGAACTTTCACAATGCTAACTCAGTGATATATGACTGCACCTCTTCCCACTATAGAGAAACTGTACGCAGGTAAATTGCTACACAGCATCAAGCCAAAGGCAGAATATTTGCTTCCAGTGTTGCTGTGCGGTAGGTGATTTACCGAATGTAATAGCCGGGTGTCTTGCACATATATTTGTCTTTTTGTGTGTGTCTCTTTGTGTGAAGTCTTAACATGTCTGTTCACACATATTAGTTTTGTGTGCGTGTCTCTATATCTGTTCCAGAGGGTTAATTCGCCACCCTAACTCCCTGAAACCGCATCAACCACATGGAGCCTGATTTAATATGTTCCACCAGTTGCGTCAGTGTTCATTGTAAATCTTGCTTTTCCTTCCAGCCAAGACCCTCCGGCAACCATTGAACTCATGTTGTGGTGAACTTGTGAACCCCTCTGCAATAATACACAACGGTTGATCGGGAGCAGTGAGACCTGGGAGAAAATGGGACTGCGTTGATCATGATGGTAAATGGAGTTTTCTGTTGTCGCCTCATGTTGTGAGCGGGAATCACAACAGGAGGTGACATTTGATGCGATGTCTTTAGAGAATGAACCAAGGCAGCACTAATATCACTGAAGCTCTGTGAAAATGTGTTATCTTCTGATGTTTTTCAGCAAAAGAATTAACAAGAATTTCTACCCATTATTAAGAAGCCAAGAAGTTTGTGGTAATTTCATATCCTCATAAGGGATGAACACAATCATCCTCTATGTACATGCATCTGCATGCATGAACACAGAGGATGATTCTGGATGTATAATGAGATTGAGTATAGATTATAATTTAAAATGAAACAGCATTTCTTCCTGCTCCATCTCTGACATGCATGTTCAAAATACAGTTGTTCTATTTCATGCTCGACTCCAACTGTTTTCATTTTAGTCTTGTAAGAAAAATAAACACAATAAACTTCAATTTGACCCTTTCACAAACACGGTGGGTCAGCGTATGCTTATTTTTTTTGGCAGGCAAAACATCATTCCCAGCGTACAAGCGTTTCCAGACCCTTTCTGACTGAATTATGTCCAAAAAAACCAAATAAAAGAAGTGTTCTATACTAAATCACATTATGCAGGTGCCTTCACAGTCTGTTGTCTGTTGTCAGAAAACTCAAGAGGCAGCTGTTTCAGCAAAAAAAAAAAAGCTTTGAAAACTCACTTCACACCTGCTGCCCTCTGCCGTATGACAGACTTAAATTTAGTGGCTAGCTGGTCAACTTAGTGGAGCATTTAGCAGCTGAACATCCAGCTTTATTTCTCAGGAGAGGATGGAAACCTGAAAGATTCTGGACCAAGTAAAACTCTGATGTTGTCGTAAGTTCACCATATTGACCTGGTCTGCCCCCACGTGGACAAGAACGTTTTACATTTGCAAGAAGATGTGAAACTCCTTGGTCAAAAACATTATTATGTTTAATATTGTGTACAGTATTAAATAACTCAACACCAAATCCACTTACATACCGTGTAGGTTTTTGTTGTGGTTCATTTTCTTTCTTTTTTTTGTGATTAACAGTTTTTATTTTCATTATTCAACAATACAAAAACACAAATCCCCCCGCCCCCCTGAACACACACCACCAACCATGCTGATCCTTTTCTGGTTACTAACCTCTACCCCTGTGCTCCTTCATGTACAACTTTAACAGCTACCCTAAATACATTGATGAAGACATGATGCAAGATAAACCAAAGCAAAAATAGACACAGAAAGTGATTCGAGGGAAAATCAATACGAGAAATAGATAAAGCAAGCTCTGCCTTAATGCAATATTCTGTTAACAGACAACAAGAATAAGTAACAATCACAAAATAAAATACACACAAAAACAAGAAGAAGCACATCTACATATATATTTTTTTTACACAATTAACTGAAAACTTGCGTCTCTCCACTACATTACCCATACCCTTTTAGGGGCCTCTTAAATAAATTAGGTATTTGCCCCATTTTGCTTCATATAGATCCAGTCTACCCAGTTGTTTACATGACATTTTTTCGAATGCTGCCACTCGTGCCAACTCCACAGCCCACTCCTGCGGATAGGGTACCCCCTCCGTCTTCCATCCCCTGACAAGTATTTGTCTACCAATCATAATACTGGTTTGGACAAAGCTTTTAATATGTTTATCCTGTCCTGTCAGGACTGTATGATCACTCAAGACAAATAATCTAGGGCTAAATGGAATATGCATCTCCGTAATGTTGTGGTTAATTTTCAAGCTTTCAGTAGTTTTCAATTTCTGTATAAAAAACTGCATTGAACAAAATATTAAAAATGTATATTACACTTCTTAAATCGGATACATCATTAACCGACTCAGATGTTTGACTGAGTAAATTACCATTTAATGCTATTATTCCGTTTGCACTGGATTTCAAATTCAAACTTCGACAGCCGGAATAAAAAAATAAAAAAATCATTTTGGAGTTAAATGAATGCAGTTTCATGATTTTCTAATTCCACAAAAGAGGCAGCTATAGCTTTCTTCTACAATAGGTCATTTCTTTTTCCCTCTTTCTTTCTCCAAGACTCTATAGACAGAACCTAATCCACCCGCCTCAGGCAGAATAATCATTAAAAAGTGGGTCAGGGAGCATGGCAGCCGACTGTATTAAGATCCAGGAGGATCTTGGGTTACACATCATCTGTCACACTGAGTTGTAGCTGAGGTCCCATTGACTTCCTGTGAACCGACTCATCAGCAGTAAATCAACAAAAAGGGGAATTACTTTGTAATTAGCACGACTGAACAGAACGGGCGGAAAAGTTCTATTAAACTGATGAGATGAGCTGAAGGTGTTGTGCAGGTGTGAGTCAATGCCGTATTATTTTTATAACCCCCGTCACGTAACCTTTAAAACTCTAAACTTGACAAGGTGATGAAATTTCTATGAATTAGCTACTGCAACCACAGTTGTGTGGTATGAATAAACTCTCACCTATTGATTCCTCCTGTTCAGATTTCTCTCGCGGCTGATGCTTCTAGAGCTTCTTCATAAAAAGGACATAATCAGTTCGGTGATTAAAGAAGAGTTTTTCAATGTCCTCAGATTCCTCAGAAACTCTACTTGTTGTATACCTCGAGTTAAACTAGACTTAGCCACGTGTTTGTTTGTTTTGCTGTCTATTTTTATGCATAAACTCTGATTCTAATGCTCATATTGTGTCATTGTGTGTGTTTTACAAAAGAACAGTTGTTCAGTAGGACAGAAAGCTCGACAGACGTGTTGTAGGGCTTTATTCCAAAGAGATATCAAAGCAAATAAATTCCGACTGCCAGGTAGATTCCTCTCTGACACTATAAAAAGATATTTTATAATAGCCACACTTTGTTCCCTCTGCACATTTATTCATTTAATTGTCCGATACTCGAATTAGTTCTTGATTTAAAAGTAACAATAGTGGTTAATGTAGTTCCAGTTGAATGATTAGCTAAATTAAACGGGAGTCGACTGACCAACTGTGAGTTGGTGAAGAATACTTTGTCACTGTCTGCTTAGCATTTGGAAAGCAGAATATATCAGACTGTGTTACGTTTGCAACTCTGAGTTAACTGGATAGATTAACTTCATGCTGCCCTCGCTGTTGGAAATGCCAGAACTATTAGTTAAATGCTTATTAAGTCTTTATATTGGAGCTATTAGAATTCTCTGTGGTCTCGAGGATTGCACAAAAAAAACAATAAAGGATCTAGATAATAAACCAAACACAAGGTTAAAATTGGGCATTTAAATACAAATATATTTATATCTTTATAGTTTGTGACTGTTTTCACGCTGCTGCTGACTGCTTTATATTTTGAAAGCCTGTAGGTTCCCATTGAGAAGTCTATAAACTGTGCATACATGCAAACCAGAACATTGGCATTTTATATTTGCCACCTTGTTCTCTTCAAATGCCAAGTCTCAGCATGGATTTGCTGCTTTTCTTGGATTCAAAACTAATCAAAGTGCTTGCAGCCACTTTCAGGCAACGACGCAGGCTCTGCAAACTCCACCGGAAGTCCTTTGTTATTAACTTAGAGTCATCGCATTGCTTAACCTGGGGTCCTTGAGACACACAGGCCTTGGCACTTGCCCACACTTTCCATTAAAACAACACCGAGACAGACGAGCTGACCTTTCAAGTCTCTTATTACCCCTTTACTCATGAAGGCGCATCGCTCCTGAGCAATATTTCAAAGCGGCGGGTTGAAGAACAATGGGCACAAGTGTGAGCTTTTCATTTTTTAGTTTGGGGAATTCCACAGTCGTCCATGAGAGTGAAGATTACGTGCTGTCGATCATTTGTCATGGAAAAAAAACAACAAAACAAACGAGAAGACTCAACAGCGAGACAGATCTGTGACCACCTAGGAATGCGCAGGAACACGTTACGTAACTGATGCAGCTACATTACAAACATGCAATCGCTGAACTGCATTCATTCTAAAATGAAATTCTTTAACAATACAGAAAAGGCCACAGGGGGTATTCTTTGGAAAGTGCAAGTACCTGAAAGGTATGTCAGCGCTTGACATGAAGATTGCACCCCTGAACTGCCTTTCCTGAACATTCCTGAACCGCAATACCTCAGATAGTCTCCACTCAATCTCTATGGAGCTCGTCGGTTAATTTAGAAAATAATTGAGAAAGAGCTGACTTCCTTGAACCTCGGCCCATTTGACACAGCGAGGTGGTTAGCCTTTTCCTCAACCTCCCCAGTCTATTAGAGTTGATACCATCACACTATCCACCTCTTTGTCTGGCTGGAAACTTCTAAAGGAGGACAATCTCCTGGGTGAACAAAAAGGATTATAGGAGATTACTAAAGCGCTCTTCAATCTCCAGCTTCAGGAATCTTGGTTTTTGGCCCATCCAATACGATGTTATCCCTGTGTGTCTGCACTCCTACAGCATTTCTAGAGAAAAAAGGGTAGATAACAGCAACAAAAGCAGCTATAAAAATCATAGCAGACCTTTTCTGTTTATATATCGGATCATATACAGTATGTGACTGAGAATAACCGGTCGGACTGTTCAAGATTACATCACGATTGATTGACAAGTGACAGCTTTTTCCTTGATCTAATCAGTGGTAAGACTTAATCCATGAACCGCAAAAAAAAAAAAAAAAACGTCTTGATCTGTGTCAGCTCCTTCAATAAACTCGAACACTCGCAAATCCCAGATCAGCAGAGAAATTAGCCTATTTAAGATGCTAAAGGGACTTAGGGCTTCAGCTGTGCCGTGTGTGTTTGCATGAGTGTGTGTCAGCGAGTGCAGATGTGAGGTGAGGTTGAGGGGGGGGGCATTCGACTATGAGACTCAAGAGGAATAACCTTGATGTCTCTGCAGATAAGTGACAGATGCACAGTAGTGATGGGGAAGACAGGAGTTACGACCCGACTATAAAAAGGATAAATGCATCTGCTGTCTAAGACGTACTTTTGCTGAGATATAGGAAAGCTCTTAATAAAACCGCCGGCTTGCAGTTTTGTGATTTGCAAACCATGTAATCAAGTAAAGCCACTGCAGCGAGCGTTCCTAAAACAGTAAGCATGTAGCACTCGTGGCTATAACGAGAGACAAAAAAGTGACAACTTCCTCAAAGAGAACCTGTCAAACGTACAGCGAGACACAACTTTTAACCTTTATCTTGTGCGATTTACATTCAGTGAGCCTGTCTGTCTAATACTCTCTTGTCCTTGTGCGTCTGCTCTTGTTATTGACCAAAATCCCCCGACGAGTCACAACAGAAGCAGCAGGCGGGGGGCTCGGGGTCTTTCTGAAAGGACACCTTGGCAGAATTTCGAGGCTGTTGTTGGAAACTCTTGACTGTAACAAACCTCTGAATGCAACACGTTTGAAAAAGATTCAAGAAATGGTTGGATACTTTTGGAAAAGAGGCTACACTCATTCAATTTGTGCGTAATTATCCGTGAAGACTGATCATTTATATATAATATCATTATTGCATTGATGATCTGCATGAGAGTGGTATCATCCAACTCTCTGCAACAAATATTCCCAAATGTTGACCTTATTCCTCCAATTTCTAGAGAACCACAAATGAATTCCTGTTCATTGGTGATGAATGAATGAATTAGGAAAACTTGCAGTACATGCAGTTACACCGGCTGCCAGGAATTGTACTGAATTATGAGACTGCAGGTTTTTACTCCAGCCACATAATGCACCGAGGAGATTTCACTGATTAGTCTCTCCACTCTTTTTGACGGTGTGATAATCAGCGGCCTCTGTGGCTGTAGTAGTTCACGGTCGGAGCTTCTGTGCTTCACTAACCAACAAGTGGATCATCCACCTGTAAATGACATTTCTCCGTGCTTTATATGACGCTCATAACAACATGTTATTTTGATTAGTAGAAATCTGCACGTGACCTGAGACGTTCATATTTGTGTGGCATGTTTCAGCCTGACATTCAGGTCTTCATGATGATGATCTCACTTTAACACTCTGAATGTTTCTTAATAAATACTCCATTAAAATTCATTGCAGTGCATAGCTGTTTAATTTTAATGTGTTTTTTTGTAGTCACATCCTTTTCAAGTTTTTCCAGGTATTAAAGACTCCGTCATTCATGATACATTCATTTTTACAACACTCATTAAATCTCTTAACCTGTGATTCCGGCTGACTTTGTTTAACACTATTAAGTTGTCAGAACATTTTAGCCAATTGGAGTGGTTACGATAGAAACGTAATCTCCCACATCATCTCATAATCTGCACCGAGACAACGGATCATTGGTATTGCACCTCATGTTGCTGGGATGAGAATCTTATCATCTACCTGAACGTCGATCACACATGAGTACTTACAGACAACTCTGCCCTTTGTTTTTTGTGTGCAACTTTATTCATTATCAACATTATTTATGAATAAGAACTGCAAGGCCCATACAAAATATTCCGGGTATGTCAAATTAGTGTAATGCAGTGCCGAGCTGCCACATTTGTTTTCTTCTGGCCCACGTTTTTCCCCTCAGGTCTTCCGTCATTATCTGTTGCATCAGTTTTATTTCTCCCTTTACAAAGTCTGTGTCATGCTCATTTATTTCTTCAGCGAAGTAAATCTAATCCCCAATTCCTATCTCTCCTTTTTTTTTTGTTTCGCATGCTGCATGACACCATCGTAGACGCATCAATTAGAAATTTACATCCACGACTGAATCTTATTTCCAGAGGAGACAAGCAGCTGCCTTAATGCTGTTTTCTGAGTTAATTAGTCAGTCGAGAAGTATCATTTATTAACGTGTCTGTCTTGGTTATCTGACTTTGAAATGCAGAATGTGCAATGAAATATTCCTCCGCTTTGGTAAAATATTCAAGGCAAGTTATCGGCGGTTCGGTGTGTGATCTGCGGCTGCACAAATAAACCTGGAAATGTAACAAACTTATTTATATGAATCTGTTTCTGTGGTTTGGATGAGACTCACAAGTCAGAGTTAAGCTGTCACAATGTTAAAGCAACATGTGTCACAAAATCGTGTTGATAATGTTACTTTGCAGATCTTGTCTCCAGAATATAGGAGGCCTAAAATATTCTTGGACTCGATGATATGGATCTACAAGATTGGCAGGACGAGGTCATGTAACTTGAAACAGTGGAGCTGATTCTAATCACGGCACAATAGAGTTTCACACTACAAATCATTATGGGAAATGTAGGACCCAGTGTTTGTGAAGCTTGACTCTTACTGGAGGCAGAAAAATCTCAGGCTGCACTGCTTCAATTTGGATTATTCCAGCTTTATGAAAATACATTATTAATCACAGGGGCAGCCCACTAATTCGATTAGTTAGGAGTAACTGTATCTGTATATTGGCAAAATAAACAGATGCAACCCTAATTTAGCCACAGAATGATAATATGAGCATACAGTATTTCAGGCACAGTCAGAGTATCAAAACTACAAGATGCTCTTAAATTCAGCTGCAAGGCATCGCAGATAGTTACTGGGCGATTTTGGTGAAAGTTTCAGGAGCTGAAACACAAGTTTAGGATTGATTTGCTAAGACATCCTGTTACATAAGACCTGTATCCTGTTCTAAGGTTGAACACTGCTATACACTGTAACTGTGGTCAATTTCCCATTTAATACAATTTCCTCAAAAAGCCCTGAAAGACCTGTCATTTCGCTGGTGGTTTGAGATGATCAAACCGCAGACACAGGCAGCGGAAAACAGGTAAAACTGTTCACTTTGTTTCTTGCTGAGGATTTGGGTCAAGTCTGAGATTGTCCTTTGGGGATTCCTTTAGCACCATATGTGCAGGCCAAATGCTATCATTACCCCCTGTCCTTAAATGATCTTTTCTTCTACCTCATGGGTCTTGTAAAATCTGTCACTGCTGTGTCAGGTCACCAGACCAAGGTCAAATGGGAAGAGGTGGAATTGTCCCTGTGTGCGCTTGCATGTGTGTTGTCCTGTTAATAATGCATGAATTCCCCATGATGGTGTCTCTAGCAGCTTAAGCATGGTGGGCAGAATGCACATGTGTATATGAGGAGGTGTAAAGCACAGCATGCCAACACAACTGCTTTACGACACATTAAAGATCACCTGCAAGTGCAACAACCCACCCCTTCGGGTTCACATCTTCCACTGACCATTTTCCACGGAGTTCCTTGTTCTAATTCGAGGGAGGAGGGTGGTTTGCCAGTGCTGAAAACAACTGCCGACTTGTATAAATTAATACGTGTGGGTGGAATAGTGCTGTGCAGAGAGTGCAGCTGGCCGGGCTTTCGATCACACTCCTCTGCAAGCCCCACTCTGAATTACAATGCAGACAAGACGCCGAGTCAGCTCGAGCAAAATGAGCCATCTTGACGTGTCGGAAAGCTCGCTGCATATGGAAAAGTAGTCGAAAATCACCGTGATAATAATTTCAACAGTCAAAATGTGATTTAAAACAGATTTCAACAGCAATAACGTACAGTTGACGGAACAAAATACGTGGCGGCATGTGAAAAAAAAAAAAAAAATTCAGAAATTGGCATTGCTTCTGCCTCACCACACCGCTGTGAAATTGCTCCATCAATCCCCGCTGCCTTTCCCTCGAGGTGAAGTCAAAATATTCAGCAATTTATTTGTGTTGCTCATTCAGCGAAGAATTCATGTTTTACATGGGCGGTATAGTCTCAAAGGGGCCAACAGTTGTTTCAGACAGCAATGAATCAATTCATACAAGTGGATTGTTGTTGGTGTTAACCGAGTGCAGCAGCAGCAGGAGAGGCAAAACTCGAGACGGATGTGCACGTGCACACTCGTTTGTGAGACAAAGAGGGATCTGACATGCACACGCTCACAGGAAGACACTGTTCACATCATATAAAAGTTATATGTCTTGCACTTTGGAAGGTTTATTAACATTTAATAGATTCCAGCAGATGCCCTCTCAGACAAAAGATGGATTCTGCAAAGACTGAGTACTGCCTATTGTGGCTTTTTACCTCCTTTCAAAGGCTCGGAAACAATAGCTTTCACAAGGCTTCTCTACAAATGTCTTCTCTGACCCTTGAGGAGTTAGTTATGGCCCACAAAGAGCGGATTGCGTGCTCAACAATATAGCGGTCGTATGAGTAGTCCATAACTCTGCTGTGGCTGCTTTAGCTTTTATGATGTTAGACGTGCCGCAATAACAGGACAGGATGTTCACTGCGGGAAGCGTATGGTACACAGATTTCACAGCATGATATACCCATCACTTTGGATCACGTTAGGAAATCAACAATAAATACTATAAGAAAGTTATTAGTCCCATTTCTAGTTATAGTCACCACACTCGCAGGAACGTGGGTGCTTGCATTGTCCAAACATATTTACCCGAGCGTGCAGTTATACCTGTTTTGGGGTCGACGGAGAAATATGGCTGTCCTTGTAGAATACTGTAGACTATCCTGGCACTGTTTCCGTAGGTGGGATCGTCAGCATCAGTCGCGGTGACTTGCAACACAGAAGTGCCTAAAAAAGAACACAGCACAGAGTCTCTGTTAACGGTACAGAAATGTTAACAACAGCACAGTGACGTGAATCAATCTGTGGTGGAATTTAATTGCATATAGCTCGAGTACTGTAAAGATTCAAGGTACTTGAATGTATTTCCATTTTAGTCAACTTTATACTTCTACTCCAATGCAGCCACAAATATTTTTTTCAGTCAAATCCATATGAATCTGCTGAAATTTGAATTTTACCATGCATTAAATTTTTATGAGTTGAGAACATTTGTAAGCTAAATAGACGGTTGTCGCAATGCAACAAACATAGGATGATCTTGTGGAATATGATGGTATGATGAAGAGAGAGAGAGACAGGGGAGGACATGCAACGAATGGCCACAGGTCGGATTCTCTGTAAATGGGACGTACACTCTACCTCTAAGTTAGATAACTGTTCAATATTTTAAATGGATTCACGTCGATTGTGAGTGAAAATGGATTTGTGGTTTCTTCTATAAATAGTTCTAACGACAAGTGCAGGTGTTTCCGAGCCTCGACTCGACTGTTTACGTCCACCTGAGTGGGTGAACTATCCAAAGTGCAGCTGTCCTCCATGCTGCCACAGCACATCCACCTAATCAAAGCTATTTTACTATTTTAGACTGAAATCAGGTTGATGGACATCTGACAGTGAAGCGCGTGCATCAGACTAAGATCACAGAGCTCGCCGTCGATCCTTGGCTCAACACTCAAAGCGTTATTTATCCGAAGCTATCCTCTTTTGATATGACAAAACATCTTTTATTATTTGTCAATACGATTCTAAATGCTGACCGTAGATGGAACAGAATATGCACAGTCCATACAAAGAAAATTGTCAGAATCATCAAAAATGGAGATAGAGTTCAACCTTTTATAGGAATGCAATATAAACGTTAATGCAGCAGTAATATTAATCCAAAACATTACAGATAACTGTAAAAGTGATAGGGACCATTTTATAGCACAATGAGCACTTAGATAGGGAAGGATGAATGCAGGGCTTTTATTTTTACTGTATTTTCACATTAATACGAGTAAGGATCCGAATACTTCTACCATCACTGGATTTAATTGTGCGATGAACATCTCCTAGCAACCGTGTCTGGTGCCTCTAATTCCCAGGACTGTGCACGAAATCTAAATATATGATAGCAAGGTAAGAAAACGAGAGAGCGACTGTATTTTTAAGAAGATCATCTAATTTAACCCAAAGCGACAATACAATAAATCCAATTTAGCGCTCCTCAGCAAATGCTACCTTGGCATTATAGAAGCACAAACAATATCTGCACAGAAATTAACGGGCTATATGTTATGGAAATTATTTACAGACACTGTTGCACGAAGGTGGACTGCAGTATGTCACAAGGACGTTAAATTGCTTTTTTTTTTTCCAAGCTTGTAAACATTCAAATGTGAAATATGAGTACACATTCTGGTTCTAGTTTTTCAGCTCAAAAAATGACAAAAACAAAGACAAATGATTTGAAGAGTTCGAGGGGTGGCTCATAGTTTACACTGATATTTAAAAATTCTCTGTAAAAGCCATTGTGGTTCAATTTAACACTTGAACTGTTGCTCAAACAGCATTACAGGCTTCATTAAACCGTTATAATTGCATGATGAGTGCATTGTAATTGCATTGCAAGCTTATATGCTGCATTAGTATATGTAAGAATCATAGTATGATTGCGTTATGGGACATATGAGCTGTATGATACATTCTAGGGCCTCTAAATCTTCTGGACACTTGTTTTCCTCTGGGAATTAAACTAAATTAAACAAGTGAAAGTCACTCCACTGTGTCCTGCCAGATATTTTTTCCTGCAAACCTGAAGGAGCAAAGTAAAATGCCACCCATAATGAACCATGTACCCTAAAGTATGCTCGGGCACTCTGAATCTTTGCAAACCTTCCAGACAAAATTGCACTGGGAATTATTTGGACTTAATCAATTCTGGGATTGCTTTGGAGGCTTTGGAGGCGGTTCCAAATCATCTGTCTAGGAAAACCTATTAGTACATCATTTAATTGATAGAGCTTGAATTATTCTGTGTTAATGGCTCGAGTAAAGAAAATACTCATCCTTGACCTTTCATGACTGATATTTCCATACAGCATGGTGAAGCATCTGAAAATGTTTTAAGTCCTTCAGTTTTTCAAACACATATTCATATTATTGGATGTTCTCACTGATAATAATACACCCATTATGCATTCATAAAAGACTGTACAATGTGCTTAACACAGCTCACAGTGCACTCCAACTGAAGTGTTCAGAAACTGTATATTACTATAACTATTAAGATGATGATTGCTACAATGAAAGGTCCAATTCTACTCAATAAAGAGTGAGCCCTCAGTGAAGAGTGTCACAGTATACACGTGTTTGCTGAGGACTATCTTTAAAAAATTAGAATTGCAAATGCTGTAAAATTGCTTGGAATCTGGTTTCAGTATCTGTGTCCTGTGTTACTTCACTTGCTGCCTTTGTGTTTCCTGGTAACTTTGATTAATTGGTTTCACCTGTCCCTGATTAGTTGTCACCTTCCTTTGTGTATTTTGTCTCTGTGTTTCTTAGTTTCCCTTGTGCATGTGTTTGTTCCTCTACTCTGCAGTTCTGTTGTCCCTACTCCTAGTGTTCGCTGAATTTTTGTTCATATGGATTTCTGTTTTTTGGATTTATCTACATGTATGTCTGGACTTCCCAGCTGCCTTTTTGTTATTTCGTGTTATTTTTGTTCACTATACATTCGTTCTACATATCTATACATTCAACTAACAATGACAGTGGTAGCCCTAAAATGAAACAACTTAGAGAATCGATTACTGATATCAAGTTTAAGGTGGTGTTATGCAAGAAGCACTTCCAACAACTTAATACAATGCAGCCCAGTACATCGCCATGAACCACGTTCTCAATCCCAACTCGACAAAAACAGCTTGGCCGGTGGTCCTACACTTCAAACTAGGACGTTGTAGGTACACGTGTAAGGCTCTGCAACAAGTTTGCAACATTAACCAACATTAAATATGCAGCGTTCAATTAGACGTTCAAAATATAGCTTGCCGAGAACCATTTCACATTTTATGGGTTTAAATGGTCACACGATGGACTTGGTTTGAGTTAAAATGGGTACGTGACATCACACATGTTAACCTAAGTAACAAGAAGTCAATGTTGACTTGTGGTCTAATGGGTGAAAGTCCTGTCTTCGTTCGACCCATCCACTCCACCTCTATATCCTGGCTTTCTCCCTCTTTATACTACGTCTACGACTTCAATGCAGCATCTAGACAGACGGGTACTTGCAGCATCATAGTTTTAAATGTAAAGCCACTGAAGAAGCTGCTGTATTCGAGGACCTGGGAGTGAAAATGGGCTGACTGGATCACATTAGACTGTACAAGTGTACCTAATAAAGTGACCATTCAATGTATATGGCTTGCTCATATTATTCATGAAGATTCCCAGTGTAGTGCACTAGCAGTCTATGAAAGTTCTAGATAATGAGGTGCAGTAGGGACAGCGGGTGACAAAGGGTTGCTCAGACACATACTCTTCTAGAAAATGGTTTTCTTTAAAAATATTGTGAAATATATATTTGGTCAAAATATACAAAATCACCTTTTCCATTATGAATCCAGTTACATATTGTGTCCAATTTTCTACATACACTTTCATCACCTACTTTAGGTATCATTCCATCTATCGCCACTGACCTCACTGGATTTACTTCTGTGACCACAGAGCATAATGCAATTTTGAAACATCACAGTTGGTCTCTGAAACTAGATTACAACCACCACAGCCATGCCACTTGCCTCATCCCTGCTGTCATAAAGTGAGAGACAAAAAAACAAACTTTACTTTGCAACTTTGCCTCGATGTGTAGTGTAATGAAGCAGCGATGAGTTAACAAGATGTTGGTTGAGAGTTAATGGGTTGAAATAATCATATCTTCATGGGATGTCAATACACAGTTGGGTTTTTGAGGACAGCCTGTCATCAGATATGGAAACCAAATGGAAATTCAAAAGCAGAATAAAATGTGCAAATATATTTCATAAAACCTGAGGTTTATGGGGGGAGTTAAATAAAATTGATCCGTGTTTCATGATGGATTGCAGTGTCTACTGGAATCAACACTTGAGAGGGAAGCTAATAGGGGGAAATAAATCAAATGTGCGTGTTCAGTCCTTTGCAACCCTGAATCTCTATTTTGTTTTGTTCATCAAGAGTTCAACACTTACCCATGTGTACAATTCTGTTCAATTTCCATGCATTAGTTCCACTCATTTAATCATAACTAATTATCTAAACAAGCTACTACCTCTGCATCTGAGTTTTCAAACCACTATTAAACCTTTTCCCAGAAGTGAAATGGTTGACAGGAAAGCACAGCTACCATCTCCAGCATGTCCATTTAGAGATATCTCAACTGGGAGATATACAGCAGTAGGAAATTGATACTCCTTTCATCTAGCACTCTAAAAAATATGATTGTACAATTGAATGGCAAGTATGAGCACATTTGACTACCTGGCATGCGCCCAGCTAATCAATTTAGACAGGAAAAGAGAACATCACAACCAATTAGCTGCCACGCACCCAGACAGCCCCTTCCTGCACTTGGGAGCACTAGTATTGACAAATGCTGGGGGATTAGTGCTCTGGAGTGTGAGGACAGTTGATTGTTACAGCCGATTTGACGCTGCAAACGGCACACTGAAGAAGAATTACTTTAATGGACATCAGAAAAAGAGGTGGGCGGGAAAAAAAAGGCTAATTATTTTCCCCTTCACAGTCCTTGATTTGCTCCCTTGGGTCATCAATGGTGATTGATTCTTTTTGTGCAACCAATGATGAAGTTTGCAGCGAACAATTTGAAACTTTAAAATAAGTAGTCTCGTTAAAAGTAAATGAAGGATGCCAATACACAGATTAGTGCTGCTAGTATATTTTCATTACCCTATTATAGCCTCATTTAGAGACAAAGATTGCAGGAACTGATGTATCTAATAATCATTTTATGCAGGATTTCATACACATACTTCTGTCTTACACCACAGCAACAGCACCTTTATGTACCTTAAAGGATAGTTTGGGTTAGAAGTCATCCGATGTTGTTCTTTAAGGCTGATGTAATGGCAATAGTTTGGAGCAAGAATGGATGCAAAATTATTTTGTACAGTAGCAGTTTTCTGGGAGCCAGGCTGCCAATCAGAGCGTAAATCTGACAAAGATAAGATTCATAGTTATGTATGAGTCAACCTTACAAGGAACCCATGTCAGAAGTCACCACTAGACCAACAAGAGGCGCAAAACAGAATACAAGAATCTGAAGTCTGCCTCGGTGCATTATACAGTCGGTACTCAATACACAGCCCACAGTTCAACTAAAAATATACGAGTCCTCATCTCAAAAAAAAAAAAACTCCTCTTCAGGATCTAAGGAAGCAAACAAATACTTAGTTTGAGACTCAATACCACCGCTGGCCAAAGATAATCCCAAGTGATGCCTCTTGCATCTAAAAGACAAGCTTATCGACTCTCCGGCATCTCCAGAGCACCGCTGTTGGCTCCCTAACTATGATCATTTCCAGTGGTTAGTAAGTAGATGAAACCCCTTTTGGTTTAAATTGCAGGTATAGAGATTATATATAGATATAGTTGCAGGGGCATGTATGTGCCTCCCCACATGACAGATAATAAATCCTATTGGCACCAATTAATCGGCCAAATCAATGAATCGGTCGACCTCTAGTTCAAGACTTTTGAATCGCGGTTGTAGGATGTACTTCTACATAGTTTGGACTGTTGACGGCAGTCAGCGCACACCACAGTTTAGGGAAGCAGGCCAGGATCCTGGCCCAAACCTTAGAGCATTGTTGTGAACGAGGTCAGCAGAAAAAATACAATGTAGCCACCTTCAAAAAAAATCAATATCTGTGTAAGTCATTAGTTTACCTTGCTGTCAGACAACATTCTTCTTTGGCACTAACCATAGAACTTCCCTGTCCCTACGCATAAGCCTAACTTCCGGATAGCTGATCTGCTGATCCAAACTGCATGCTGACCACCGTCTACTGTAGGTAGACTGTCTATAGATATGAACCTCATTCAACCCCACTTTAAAATAACCAAACGATCCCTTTAAAGTCCATGCTGATAAATGATTATTCCACATACGAAGCATGGAAACGTACAGAGCAGCCGAAGGGATTAAGACATGCACTTGACACATCCAACTTGAACAAATATACCGGTTTGCAAACTTGTATGTGTGTCAGGCACGTCTGTCGATGAATATTCATGAATGCAACCAGGGAGATATTGACTGTTTATAAAGAGGGCGCCTACAGGCCTATTGGGGTTTGCATATTTAATCGGTTCTGCACATTTCCATCTTTTCGCTGTGAGAAACTGATGAAGCTGTTCGTTTTCTCCTTTTTATTTTCGCTGTGAGAAACTGATGAAGCTGTTCGTTTTCTCCTTTTTATTCAAATTCTGAGTATTTCTACTTCTTTTCGGCAACTGAAGGAGATTTTTTTTTTTTTTTTTTAGACAGACAATGTTTTCACCAAACTGTCAGTATCACAAATTCACTATCTTACAGTATACTTGAAGCAAAGTCGCTCTGACAGCAGTTTGGCCAACATTTGGACAACCTACATATATTTTGAAGGAATGCTGTGAAATATTTGAGCATCATACGTTTGAGCTATTGTGCTGTGAGGCAGAATCTGCTGGACTGAAGCCTTTGTTCACCCCTGCTAAAAACAGAACGGTAGAATAAAGAAATAGAAAATAGATGTTTGCCACATGATTCTAGGCATATGAGGAGCAACCGTCTCAGAGGAGGTGGACAGAGGATTTTCTTTGCTCTATGATGTAGAGGGCTCCACAGCCTTGATGGCAGGGATTGCTGCGGAGGCATTATTGAGTGCTTTATAAAAGACCTGCCCACCCGGGAAACCATCACAGCAACCAGAAAACAAAAAAAAAAAAAGGACTTGGCTGGCTTATAGAAGATCAAACATTCTGGAGAACCTTATCACATAGAGGACAAACCAGAATGCTGCACAGGGCAATGACATGTTTGATCGCAGTTCTTCATGCTAATACCTTACCACCTTAAAGCAGTGCAGTGCAACATAACATTCAAGCTCACACAGTTTCCCATCTTTTCACTTTTTTAAATTAAAGCTGCTGAAAGTGGAGAACATCCATGTGAAGGTCCAGTTTATTTTGTAGCACTACTCACCCACTTCAGACATTTCAGGCACCGTAGCTACAAAGGGTCCATCTGGAAATTTGGGTGCATTGTCATTGATGTCTTGTACTTTGATGATGAATTCCGACTTTGGTTCCAAGGCCTCCTCTGTGTGGCGGTCCAAAGCTTGTGCATGCAGAACATAATGTGCTTTCCTTTCCCGATCCAGGCTCTTAGTGGCATGAATATCTCCTGTCACTTCATCGATGATAAATATAGTTCCAGCTCCTTCCCCGTCCAGAATGTACCTGACGGATCCGTCGCCTTTATCTGAGTTTGAGTGAAGCTGCAAGGGAAACCAGACAGAAGGTGTGTGAATACAGAGAATAGAATGTTGCCAAAGTTACAGCTCAGGGTTTCTTTTGATTCACCATTTCAAAAATTGATTCACGATTGTAAAATGTACAATAGTCACAGGGTCACTGCTGTAAAAAAGCAGGAAAAATGCAGAGGGACTTCAATTACTATGATTATTAGTGCCCAAACAATTGGCTGATTGATGTTATTCAGTTGACACAGTTAATTATAATTATTGGTTATTATTGGATTTCCCACATTTCTACTGACAAAAACAAGTGAGACTTTACTTGTGATCTAATGTTGTGTTGCATCCCTAGTCCATATAAAGTCATGGGTCGAGGCTTTATGAGAACAAATTACACATCTACAGTGCTGCACTTTGATATACTCTCTACCAAGACCATTGAAAAACATCAGTGTAGCCTTTGCAGCATTCCTACACTGCCTAGTGGTCCCCAGTCCATGTTTTTAGCTACAGAACACTCTTGACATCTGACTCAGAAATCACATTATTCAGTATTTTTCTCTCTATTTTTTGCATCTAATATTTTTCTTTCTTAGGCTTGACTCTACCCGAGCATCAGTGAAGAAATGCAGCTACAGAGATTAAAGTTTTTTTTTGGGGGGGGGGGAATCCTTACAAGACTGTTAGAGAAGAGCGCTGCTTCTTTCTCACCAGGAGAGAAAAGAATAAAAGAAAAACGAGCCACTTGTTCAGCTATAATTGACACCAAGAGGATTAAGACTTTCATGCCAATTGCTCAGCTGAGTTACTATTTTAGACTTTATAAATATATTTTACAAAACCAATGTATTTCCAAAACAAGGGCGCCGCAGCAACATCATCATTTAAACAATTTCATTTTCACACCCATGAATAAAACATGTTAAGAAAAACAGACTTTCTTTTTCCGCAGGGAAGTGTCACAGCTCAACATAACAGAAAACCCATTTCCATTGTGGGCTGGCAACACTTCACAAACTGGTGGTAATGGCGGTATTTCTCTATTTCTTATTTGCAGATGCACATCAATGAGCTGTGAACACGCAAGTCTTGAAATCTGAAGCACACCTCAGTTTCATCTCAAGTGTGATTTATGCACATTTTCAGAGAACGTAAGCTACACATGCAAATGAATAATTCATGATGCATTGGTGAGGAGACGATAGATCTATTATAATAAATATTATGGACTTCAACATATACATAGATGGATAAGTATGGACTTTATAAAACCTTGTTTGCAAAGTGCTGAAATGAAGAGGTGGAGACAAAAATAACATTTTCTATTGGATGTCAATCAGCATCGGTCAGATATAAAAAAAATCTGAACTTTGATATGGAAGTTGTCGCAACCTCAGACAACTAACTGAGCTCCACAGAGGCAGAATCATCCAGGCTTGAACTGCAGGGTGCATCAGTCAAAACAACAAGAGAATAAAAAAAAAAAAGAGAGAGATACTATTTCAAGTTGAGCGGTTTCAAAAGTGATGACAAACAGGAACAGCAGTCACAAGCTGAGACGAATCAGCTGGGATGTGACTGCTTTGACTCCGCTGGTGTTTGCAGGGGCAGCGATTTAAGCCCGAGCATCTGCTACATGCCAACTTTTAATATTCAAATGAAAATTGAAATATATGCTAATTATGTACTACAATACAACCATATGAGAGCAGATGTTTTTACATCTAACTACATTCAAAAATGTTCAAACTTGTTTCAGCAAAGATTAATATGTAATTTCTGCATTGTCATTTCTTTGGCGTTGGTAGTGTGGTGGTAATAATTAATACTGTAGTTTCTATAGTGACATCATAATCAACATAATATAAACATTGATGAGGAGAAAATTAAGTAAATATTATAGAATTATAATAAAATTATTTACTTATAGGATACTTATTTAATATTTCTTTCAACAATATTTCTTGTCTTCTTTTCTACTGCTACGACTAATTAACCATATCACTATTTCTCACTGTCAAATAATTAAAGAAAGCCAGAAAAAATAAATGATGAGCGTTCCCTCAAGGGAACTAGTTCACAGCATTAAATGTCTTTATGGATAAACGAGGCAACAAGACGTCAGTGCTGTTACCCGTTACGGATGAATGACCCGTTACAGGGTTACTTAACATCATCATGACACAGATATGGTTATATATGTACATTGCAAAACGCGTGCAAAGCCAAAGACAGGACAAACCAGAAACTGAAATGATCATGCACAATCACAATGCACGAACACCAGCACTTGTAAATCTATCCACCAGAACACAACACGGAGGCTTTGAAAGAAACACAGCAGCAACACATTGTAATGCTGTGTGCTTCACATGCTGTTGCTTTCTAATGTCTTTTTAATAGCACCCCTGAAAATACATACGTACATCACTGACCCAGGACATGAGCTTCCTGGCTCTTTAGGGCTTAGACAAACAAAATGTTTTTTGTATAATTCACTCATTTAAATAGATTCTCTGTTTGCAGCTCATACGAAACATTTCCATTCATTTTAAGGTTCTAGATCTAATATGAATGACTTTTAACGTTAAGGGAATCTCAACTCTAGCTGCAATAGTTAATTTATATTGTGAGATGCTGCACAGATGACAATAAAATGATCATATTTTGCTTGTTTTTGTAGCCACAGCCATAAATCTACTCGGTACATGGATTTACATAATGTTCCCCTGCAAAAATAACAGGCCAACCAAACTGCTATGATTTTGTTGTAAACACATTTGATTGTCGCAGTCCCTAAATTGGGACACAGCAACAGTGTTTATTAGTAGAGCTGAAAACAAGACAGTGTACTTTCACAGAAAAGCCAAATTTAGAAACAGTCAATCATCGTAATGTACAATTTTATTTTGAGCATTAGAGCAACCTGCATCATTACTGATCAAACCACATAACACATTATTTTCACGTCTGTTTGTTACAGAGTTGCTTATTTCAGCTCTGCTAATCCTCAACTGGACCTCCAGCAGACTTCTCTGCTGGGAGATAAGACATGATCGCACAGTCTGTACATACAGAGTGCAGAATGGAAACACTGAAATGAATCTGACCAATCTGACCAACCCGTAATAAGAGAGAGACACTTTCTTTCTTTTAAAAAACAAAAGACTTCAGTACTACTAGTATAAAATGCACAACCATTTGCAGAGACAAGTTATTTAACAAGTTGAACGATGGAGGTCCTGAGGCATCTACACACATCTAATCAAAACCCAGACTAGCAAATAAATTAGTAATTAGAAAGCTGCCGTTGATTGGAGGCCTGACTCTTGATGAAAGTGGACTGTCCTTTCCGTGGTAAATATCAAGCCCGTAATTAGATAAGGAGTCAAAGATCCTGTTGAATCAGGTAGTTAATCAGTATCTAGATTGTACTAATATGAAACACAACCTTCAAGCCAAGAAATCAGAACATGTTTACAAGTCAGTGGCAATGTGCACAGGACCAATTACTTTGTTGATACGGTTTGGCCCATTTCAGCACTCTGAATTTTTTATGTAGTGAAAGACATTTAGAAATAAATGACAATCAATTCCTTCATATATATTGTATCATTTAGATGCAGAGAAGCAGAGTTATTACTTAAAGACAGAGTACTTCCATAACTAATACGGGGATATATCCACTTCTGTCCAGCAGCACTCTACAACTCCAGCTCATAAATGAAATTACACCTCCAGTCAGAGTGCTAATTTAGCCATTGACTTCCTTTGCAGGAGCCAATAAATCATGCTCTGCAAAGTGTGAACCAACGATGCATATGGCGACTACTGCCTTCTAAAATCTATGGGTGATAAAAGTGTCAACAGGTTGCGGTTCATTACACAAACATCGCGGACTGAAAGTAGTAGCAGTGTCAGGTCAAGCTGAGACTGAAACAACATGAAGATACTCAATATTAAAATGAGAAGATGGATATTAAACAATCAGGATCCATACTTGAATACGGACGTTGTTGCATGTTCTCAGTATGTTAGGTGATCTTGACCCTCATCTTCTATAATACTTTGTTGTGTAAGATTCCAAATCCAACTCTGGAGAAAGGTCAAGCTTAATCTCTAAACATATGATTGGAGACTCTAAATCAAGATTTTAGGACAAGAAGCATTCTGATTTCAATTTGTTGTCCAAGTAGCACCGACCGACCATGTTTGAGAGGTCTTTGGTGGCAGCAGTCCATGTGCAGTCTCAGTCTCAGAACTTATTGGCTCATCTCACGATGATTTTGCTGTTTATTAGCTTTCATCTGCAGATATGTGTTCATAGAGATTAGCAGGAATTTCTCATAATCTTGCAGTATCAAGTTGCTAATCGGACTGCAGAGGAGTTCCTGGCCTAGATATCATGGCTACGCCGGAAAATGTTGCCCTGGTTCTTCTGAGATTGGGTCCATTAGGGGTAAAAAAATACTCTCTTACTTGTTTGTATTTCTTTGAATCAATCACAATCGGCTTTGGAAGCATTAAATACAGGGTACAGCGACTGTCCGCTTGCAAAAAAAGTGTCAGATGATAGCAGAAGGAAAATCAATCTAGTGGAAGACTTGTACCCACATCCTACTTCTCGTGAGCCATCTGATTGGTTGCATATCTTTTTTCAAGCTGTTTGAGGCCCAAACAAGCTCCGCCAATGTGATCTTCCTTAACCATTTAAAGATAGATATAGAGAGGATGACAATCAGTTTCATCATGACTTGCTATACTGAAGCTGAGGTGGTGGACTTGACTTCTTTAACATCTGAAAATCAAACATGCATTTTTAGTATGGGTGGCTATGCTTAGACAAAATGTTAAAAAGGAATCAGCATTTAAAGATTTTATACTAATACACCTTCTGGTTGTAATGAAACTGCAAACAACTTTCTCATGTTTACTAACCATCTGCGACTGCTTGATGATACCATAGAGAGGCAAAAAAGACATTTGGAGTGTCCAATTTTCTCTGGATAGAGATCTCCCCCTCTCTCTGCTGTTTAGGGGACAGTTTGTATTTCACATATTTCCTTTCCTCGTCAAAGCCGGCGCACAAAACTGGGCTCGGGGCAAATTTTCTGTCACGTTTTCAAATACGGGGTCTCCATTTCCCTGCAGAGGGTGCTGCTACCGCGTTTTGGCTTAAAGGTTGACATATTTTATTTATGCTTCATTCATTTTCATCACACAGAAGATTTCCTGACTTAATGTACCACCTTACTGCAATGAGTGTCAATTTTGTTTAACTGCAGAGCAGGCCAGATATAAGCCTAACATACATCAGCACTACATGTGGCAACATGAAAGGGAAGAGGGGTTGTAAGTCCAGTCCGTGCAATAAATATTGAATGGAAACGTATGAGAATCTTTGATACACGCTGGTCAGTAAAGTCCAGGGAGACATCAAGAGAAGGGTGAAAGTATGACCTCTGCAACCTTGTTGTTTTGTTGTGTCCTCACAAAGACTTACAGGAATCCTTTTCCCCCACAGAGCATCAAAACAAGGGATTGTGTTTATCTCTCTGTCTCTATGGGCGACTTTATTAAAGACTAGTGGGATAGATGACTGGCATGTGGCTGACGGCTAGCAGCTGGCAATGCATTTCTGAGGAGTTTAAAGAGATCAACAGAGTCTGGGGCTCTGAAGTCGCCGGCGAAAACACTCCAATCTCAGGGAGAACCTCACTTATAATTCCATCATATGCCCAGAGGAGCGACCTTAGAGAAAATGTATCTTCGGTTTTCTTTTGTCAACAAGCTACGTGTTTTCACTGTTTCACTGCTCCGTGTGCTCATTGTGAAAAGGAGCCTTAAACTGTTTGTGTTCGCAAGATAATTGGTGCTCACAGCCAAACAGTTTGCCGTTGGCTCTGCATGTGTGTCATTAAGTCAAATACGAGGAAAGAACAGATTCCAGGAGGTGGAGGGGGGATCGGTCCTCTAACCTGACAAATATTTGGCACTGCAACATTAAACCGTGTTTCCTACCCATGTAGGAATGCTGGATATTTTAATTAATGTCATTCAAACTAGAGCTGTAACTTATGATTATAGTGCATTCAGTCACTCATTTCAACCGTACGACCAACACAACCGCCAAAGAAACTGCAGCAATTAAATCGATTTCTGATTGACGGACTGGTCAGCAGCTCATTTAGCTAAAACGCTCTGTACATTATCAAGTATGAACCCACCATGACGCCACTTATTCATTTGTTGACAACTATTTCGAAGCCTTTGCGTTTGGTAGTATGACTTTTGCCGTCTTTGTTCTCTGGAGCCAGAACCAGGCTGCAGAGCCGGTGGATGACACACTGCGAGTTGGGCTGACTCTGCTGAGTCACAAAAGTTCTCACATCACATGGAAACAGTACACCAAAATGTTTCTGAAAACATCTGAGGAGAGGAATATGCAATGCGGTAACATAATCTCGATTGATATTTAATCAGCGCTGCATAGCTCGACTGTTTGATCTGAGTCTCTTGAACTCAGTGTGTGTTGCACTGAGAGCTTCTTAATCACAATCATACTCTGCTTTATTGTCTCTTTTACTCCAAATGACGCCAACATTTACAAAATAAACATGAGGCTGTATGGAGGAGGAGTTGGAACTAGTGACTGAAACCGAAAACTCGCAAGGAAACTGTTTAATGAGATAATAAATCAATGGGGAAGTAGTATAATTCCCACATTAGACACAATACAATCAGACTTCTTTTTACAGCCAATGCTCATTAAGACACTTCCATGTTGGCTTAATTTCACAGATCCAGAAACTTTGTCCCATTTTTATCAATGACCAGATGTATGTATAATATTCCAATTTAGTTGTGCTATTGAAACATATGACACATTTTTGATAAAATAAGTAGAATATACAGCTGGAGTGAAAGTGTGTGGCGGGTTACAGTGTGACTGAATGTCTGTAATTAGATACAGTTGGTTTATCATCTCACCCTATTAGATAACGTGGTGTTGTGATCATACTGTATTCATTTCTTCAACATAATTCATCACATTTCAAATGCAAACAAAGGCCTGTTTTAATACACATTAACCAGAGCTACACCTTTGACTCTTTATGAATGAATGGGTATAAAATGTTAGAAAGTAGCAAAAGGAAAGCCTGTTGCAATTTACCAAAGGCCAAGGTAAAACCTTCACCTCGGTTGTGTTATCTAACCAATATAAAGCATCAAAGCTCACATCTGATGTAGCAGAAACTCAAACTAAAATGTATTTTAAGTTGCTGGTTCATTTTCTGTCAACTGATCTGATCAATTAATCGTCCGATCATTTCACTTATGTCGACAATTAACTGGGTCATCCCAGCAGCTAACAAGTCCATGAAACAGCTCTATACAACAAATAAACACCGAGATACAACAGCATATCTGATCTTCATATGAAAGAAATAGCACAAATCTTGCAACTGCGATAGATGCAACTCAACCACCAATAAACCTGTTCACCCGTGGCAAATTGAAGAAGATTCAAACTTTTCATTTGTGGACCAAGAGAACAACATGCACCACTACACAGAACTCAGTCTTGGTTGAGACATAACCACCGTGCCAATTATTCTGTTCCTGCCAGTTTTTTCTGCTGAACAAATATAGAGCTGACTGGCCACATGGTGCTGCGATAATCAGCCAAAATGCTTAAGTGGCTGCAATTCAAACAGTCATAACTAATGTGCATCTTCAGGTAAAGTCAAGAAAATTTAATGGACACATTAATGACACATAACAATTTTCACAATTACATAACACAAAGAGTGGTAACGCTCTTTTAAGTGCCATCCTCATACATTATTAGTTGCTGCACAGCTTGACCTTCATCTGTTTTGCTCCTTTACTCCGTTTCTCTTGTCTACTGGCTTTGTCCTTTTCATTGTGCAGATCCCGATAATGTATGTGCCTGGACGGATTGCATTATCGGAGAATGCCCTTTGTAATGGCTTGGTCGTATTCGGTTTACAGATCCACATAATGTATGTGCCTAGCTAGCCTTGTTCACTCTCTGCTTTGCATTAAAAGAAATGCCACTTCGCCGCTGTCATGTCCACTCATTATGAACTGTGCAGAACGAGAACAAGGAAGGAAGCCAACAAGAAGAATAGATCAGATTTTATATCAGGCATAAAATGCAACCACGGTGGCTACATTCCCCATGATTGATCCAGTGTTGATTTATAATAGATTACCCTGCGAGTTGAACTTTCTGTGAGACATCAAGTTTGTGACTCGGCCAAACTGGCCTGCAGGCTAACATTGTACAGATGCACTGAGGCTACAAATAGCTCTACATGCCTTACTGCAAGCTCAACATCTTTGTTTATCTGCACATCCTTTGTTGTGATTTCACCGACTCTTGGTATCAGGCTGGCACTGGACAAACAACAGCGACATTTCACTTCACGCCGGGGGGGTTAAGTGAAGGAGAAATGAGCAGACTGCCTTAGCAGTCAGTGCCTTGGCTTCATATTTGCAATTAGTGAAGGGGGGGGTGGTGGGTTGGGTTAGTTTTTGATTAAATCTCGGCTCTTTTACTTCGCTCAAGAGGACTTAATCACTTTTTATGTGGGCGTGCTTGATTGTCTG